>NW_007231594.1:178940-247075 GCF_000164805.1 Carlito syrichta | reverse complement strand
CTCACCTCAGCCTCCCAAAGGCGCGGGATTACAGGCTGAGCCACCGAGCCCGGCTAGGGATTACTTTTAATCATCTTAATTTTCTCCCCTCCTTTCGGATCAAGGTCTTGGATAAAGAAACAGTGTCCTAAGAACTAGACAGCTGAAAAGATCCATTAGAGAAGCGGTCTTTTGCCTAGACGATTCACAGAATAGAGACCTTTCGACAGACACACCTCTGTGCGGAAGTGGTAGAACCCTGGACAAAAAAAGTGAGGAACACATCTTTCAGGGAGGCAATGGCTTTCAAATTCTGTGCTTGTTACTCATAGTAAGAAACAGATTTTATATTGCCTTAGGTGTGTGCATTGTGGGTGTGTGTGAATTTATGAGAAATACATCTTACATCCCGACAATATTGGGTTGGTGTATGTCACTTTCTGGTGAAACCGTCAAATGAAACCTCCTTACACATGCCGTGATTCTGGTATTTTCTAATCTTTTATTCTTTTGTAAATGCCGTCTTGACCCACTGAGTTGATCTCCTGTTCCATATTTGCAACAGAGCAGCCCACAGGCTGAAGCCCCGCACATACACTCAGGCGGGTCTCTGCCTTCCCCGCCTGCCCCCTTGGCCTGTCCTGTGTTGTCCACCCAGTTCTCACCACGACCCTGCTGACGCTGGGTCTTTGTGTCATTGCTCACCACGCCCCTTTTGCCTCTGCCCTTTGAGCAGCGGCTACTTTTCTTTTAAGCCTCTGCTTGGGGTCACCTTGATGAAGTTTTCCCCCAGAAACCTAGTCTCTCCCTCTTCCCCTGCGACTGCATTTTTCTTTGAGGAGTGGTGTCATCATCGGAGGCAGTTGCCTACACTGGCCGCCCCCTCCCTGCTGGACTGTGGAATCTCTAAGCGCGGGGGCTGTTGGACTTGTGGGTTCACCGTGGCAGCTTGATGCACCGCATCCGACACTTAAGGTGTTTGAAGACAGGTGATCCACGTGTGTTTGGTTTATGAAGTCTTTTGAGAGGAGAAGAAATGAACGAAACAGATGTTCTCTTGAAGGGAAGAGGGAGATGGGCCCGGTGATAATTCGGGGACTCAAGAGAGGGAGGCAGAGAAGCCATCCTTCAGGGCTCATCGTGGTCTTTCGTGTGCTGTTGGCTTTCTCATCCCGGCAACTCTTGGTCCTTCCCCATCCTCCAGCTTCTTGGAGCCTCTTCCATCTGACTTGGCTCCCAGCAGCCTGGGGCCAACTCCTGGAGACGGGGAAGTCTCCAACCCTCTCGGCTCTGAAAGGTGGGTGTGTAGGTCTGTGACGTTCGCAGCCATTTTGGGATGCGTTTTCCTATAGAATCATTGTTGTATATTGTGGACTGTTTCATATCACCATTGATATACTTCACGCACACTATGGGTTAATTTTGCTTTTGTGGTCTCTTCTATAAGCTTTCCCACGTTTATGACATCAATAACTTGTGTGCTGGGTTCCAAGTAATTAACTTCCAGAGTTTTTAGAGCATGACGATTTTCTGGTTGGACATGACTTACAATTAAGGTAATCCCGGCAACCCGGGTTTTACTCTGTAACCTACATTGTCGCTTTGTCGTATACATGTGCACACACTCACACACACACACACACACACACACACACACACACACACACATACACTTATGTAGACCTAAAATATTATTTGAAAATAATTGAACCATTTTTTCTGGAAGTTTTATTTGATATGGTTGGAGATTTCAAGCACAAGAATAATTGTAATTGTTTGCAAAGAACTGTATAAATTTATAAATAACTGTTAGAATGGCATGGATTAAAATTTAATTCTCTTTAGATATAATTTGAGATCATTTGTTCTCTCTTACAAGATGCGGTCTTAATTCTGCAGTATTTACTATAGCATTTAAGTGTTAAAATATATACAGGTTTATTAATGGATACTTGTAATTTTATGGACCAAATATTTCTGGATACTATTTATATTTATGACACATTTTTATGTAGGAATCTGTGTCTAGTATATTTTACTCAAACAATAGCATTGATTAAGAAATTGTTCTGTCTTATTGAATGTTACTTTTTTCTTTTTTAAAACACTAAAATTTCTGTATCTATAAACATCAAGATTTTTATTTTTTAGAAAAGTTGTTAAATAGCATGTCTATGTAAATTTAATATTAATATACTGACTGCTGTGTCCCATTCTAATTGTTAGAGCCCAGCAATGCTTATTTACTGATTTCCATGGTTGATTTCATGTCCACACTAATAATAGATAATATTTTTGAGTAAAGTAATTATACTGTTTTCAGGTTAATGACTTGTTAAATAGGAGGACCTGTGTTATATTTTAATAAAGAGCATATTGTTATGCCGGGCTCAGTGGCTCAGCCTGTAATCCCGCACCTTTGGGAGGCTGAGGTGAGTGGATTGCCTGAGCCCGCGGGTTCGAGACCCACCCGGTCAGGCGAGACCTCATCTCTACAATAAATCAAAAAATCAGCCGGGCGTGGTAGCGCGCGCCTGTAATTCCAGCTACTCAGAAGGCTGAGGCGGAAGGATCGCTGGAGCCCAGCAGGTGGAGGCTGTGGTGGCCGGGAGCGGCCACTGCACTCCAGTCTGGGCGACAGAGTGAGACTCCAACTCAAAAAAAAAAATGAAAAAATAAAGAGCATATTGTTGTTATTATAACAATGTATACAACTGCTAAGCTCCTTTATTTTTCTTACTATTCATAAGCCTCGAGTTTAATGAGTTTTTGTTTCATTTGTTAGACATTTTTGGCTCTCATAAACCAAGTGTTCCCTGCAGAAGAGGACAGTAAAAAAGATGTGGAAGATAACTGTAAGTATTAAGTTCACACTTTCAGCACAGAAAAGGCAGTTGCCCTTCCAAAAAATAAATTAGTGGTTAAGTTACTAGTACATTGTACTGATTCAGAAAAAAATCTAGCATTTTGATATGAAAGTTTGTGTGAATGGACGAGCTCACAAGTCTAAATTTATTATTGTTTCACATTTGCACTTTGCTGAAAGAGTCTCTTGAATGTTCTCTTAGTGTTATTTCAGTTGTGTACATGTGGGTAGTGGTAATAATTTCCTGAGGGTTGAGCTAGAGGTCTCTTGTTAACAATTTTGACAGTTACTTTGAACCTGATCTAGATTCAGGAGATTTTTATAGTAATCTATGTGGTTCAGCAGTTTGGAAGTTGAGTCCCTAGGAATTGTTTCACGTTAGTGAAACAAATAAACACAGGAAAAAAAAATGCTGCGTAGTAACTACTAATTGAAAAATTCATTTCAGCACCATATATCAAATTACAGCGTTAGTTTGACTTATAAATATCTTAGCATGTTTGCTGAAAAAAGCCTTTGTCCAAGGAGCAGACTGTGCTTATTCCTACATTTTCAAGATGAGGCAGTGATCATTTCATTCGAGGAGGTGGGGAGTATTTAAGCATTATGTATAGTTGTTGTGGATTTCATAAGAGAGGGCTGATATTAAAAGCTCCCCGCTGAAAAAGAAATAAGAGAAAGGAATAGATATGTTGTTAGTGGTTTTCACTGGAACTCGTGTTTGAGTAAGCCTGTGAGATCTCCTGTGGGAGAGCATGGAATAGTGGGGTGATGGGAGAGCCATGGGCTTGGGGACAGGCAACCTGCATGCTGAATCTGAGGCTGCAGGATGCAGTGATAGACTCTTTTTTTTGAGCTGGAGTCTCACTCGTTGCCCAGGCTGGAGCGAAGTGGCAAGCTCACAGCCACCACAGCCTTGACCTCCTGGGCTCAGGCGATCCTTCCACCTCAGCCTTCCAAGGAGCTGGAACTATAGGAACACGCCACCACACCTGGCAAATTTTTTGATTTATTGTAGAGACAAGGTCTTGCCAAGTTGCCCAGGCTTGTCTTGAACCCCCAGGCTCAGGCAATAGTCTCACCTCGGCCTCCCAAAGTGCTGGGATGACAGGCTTGAGCCACAGCGCCTGGCCTACTAACAGACTCAATGGACCGAAGCCATCATCACTAGGTGCAAAGATTGAGAAAAAATTGTGGTGTTCCCTTTCTTTCCAAAATTGCTGGAAAGTTTTTCTGATTAGATAATAGCTTTTTTTAAAAAACAGAAATCAGAACAAAATAAAAAGGAATGAGACTATTATATCTAAAATAAGAGAAAGTTTGAGTGCAGAGAAAAGGAGACACTTCTGTGCTGTTGGTGGGAGCGCAAACTAGTCCAGCCTGTATAGAAAACTGTGAGGTGATTTCTAAAGGACCTAGACATTGACCTTCCATACCCAGCACTTCCCCTCTGGGAATATTTTACTTTACAAAAAAGACACCTGCACATTCATGTTTATGACAGAACGGTGAAGCCAACCCCACCGTTCATCGAAAGTAGACTGGCAAGAGAAAATGTACATACACATGATGGAATATTACATAGCCATAGAGGACAAAGTCATGGACTTTGCAGCAAATTGGATGGAGCTGGAGTAATCATCCTAGTTGATCTATCACAAAACAAAGAACCAAATGCCACATGTCCTCATTCATAAGTGGGACTTGAACATTTATCACAAAAAGCACGAGAAAGGGATCAGCAGTTGTGGGATGCTGCCAGGGGAGGACAAGGGGCATGTCACAGCACAAAGGATACCTGGCCTTAAATCCGGAGGAGTGAGGACTTCACCTGCACATAGATTGCTTCTACACCTATTCCTGACTTGTACCCCACATTTTTTTAATAAAGTAAAAAAGAAAAATTCAGAGGAAATTCTTTTCTGTTAAAACTTGCTAGGATATGCAGAGCTTGAGGAATGATGAATCCTTTTCCTATATTAAAGTGACTGTAAATGTCATCGGTGGCTTTGAATTGTTTTCATTTCATTTCTTAACTGAATCTCCTGAAACACCCTCCTTCCGGGGACACTGTCCTGATGTGCGTGCCCAGCCCGTCGAGGTTTCCAGACCTGGGTGGGTTCCCTGCCGCTTGTGCTGCCTTCCTGTTGGTCCAAGGGTGACCATGTGGATGCAACCTCTCCTCATTCCGTCACTTGGCCCTGTGTGAAATCCCTTTGAAACTGCCATCGATGAATGCAGCTTTGGTTGTTGGGTTAAAATGCAGGTTTTTCCAGCTGACGTGGTTCTGTTGCTTTTAGTACTTTTTGTTTGAGGCTTGCCACTACACTGTCCTCTACCAGGTAACACACTGGCATTGTCTCTCAGGGCCTCACGTGCACATTTCTGAAACCCTCTCCTCTCTGTTGTGGTAATCATGTGATGATTAAGTGACTCCATAGAGAACAGTCTGTAAGCCGGGCTCAGTGGATCACACCTGTAATCGCAGCACTTTTGAGAGGCGGAGGTGAAAGGATGGCTTGAGCCCAGGAGCTTGAGACTAATCTGGGCAACCTGGTGAGACCTCGTCTCTTAAATAAATGAATAAACAAACAAATAAACAACAGATAAATAGAGAACAGTCTATAGAATTGTCTATGGAGACTGAAGGATGTGGTAAAGGTTTTGCCGAAAACAGGCGTGTGTTGTCTTTTAAATGGAGGAGGTGGACGATGGTGAGGCCCTCCCGTTTTCTTTCATAATACCCTAATAATACAGCAAAACTTATTACATGCTTTTAGCTCTAAGTTTTCTATGTGAAGTGTTTTATCTCTAGAGATTAGTATGCTTATTTTTCCTTTTGACTTGACCGTTGGGTATTAAAACAAGAATAGGAAAATAATTCAGAGATGTGAAGTCAGTAATTAAAAGGAAAACAGTAGCATTTTTTCCTGTTGATTTTGAGTTACTGTGATGACATACATGGCACATATTATTCTATGTGAATTATCACCGGTTAGATACTGAGAATAATACAGTATAGAATATAAAACTGGAAGGAAATCCTAAAAGTTGCCTTGGTGTGGTCTCTTTTTCAGTACTGGCATGACTTCCACAACTATATAAATTTAGAATGAATTGACTTTTCCTAAACTCCTAAATGGAAATTGTTTGTGGGTTCCTTTTTTCTTTTCATAAATTAAAGCTGTAAGGATAAGTGGGGTCTCCGATGCTCAAATAGCTCCCCAGACAGGTCTTTGGATTTAATAACAAAGCCGTTAACAAAAGTCTTCATTCGAAGCTTTTCTGTGTGTTTTTTTTTTAAACATATTTATTGACTATGCCAAAGTGTTTTTGGGGAAACAGATTGTATTTATTCTCGTATTCTATTCTGAGTCTTATTTTAAAATTGCCTTTAAAAATTTAATATTCTTTTGAGTATAGTTGAATCATCAGGCATGAAAGGTAAACGGTTCACATAAGGGATTGCATGTAAAGAACAACCAGGTAATCCTAGGCCAGGCCTCGAGGAGGAGAAGGAGGAGGCTGTTTCAGAAACCCTGTGAGCCTCCTGGGAAGCCTCAGAGGAGAGGGAGGCAGTTGGGACTCACCGTTTCTCATCTGCCAAACCGATAGTTAGGAAGATTTTCCTCTCCCTCTTTCCCCACGTCTTCATGAGCGCCCGAGTAGCACAGTGTGAGCGAAAGACCCTCTTGTCCAAATTCTCACTGTCATCAGCTCATCCGTTAGGGAGTCACTGGGTTTAATCAACAGACATCCCCGAGAAGGCAGGTGATGAAGGAGCAAGTAATCTTTCACGCATACATCCAGGCTTCTGTGATGGCCTTTCCCTGGGGAAGCATGTTACGGGTTAGGCATTTTCACGTCGAGGAAGCGGAAACAGTGTCACACAACCAGGTGTTGCGGAGGAAGCTTAAGGGGAGTGGTCCAGCAGAGTTTGTAGGGTGAAGGGAGAGCAACTTGGAGACCAGGCCCCTGGGGGACGAGGGGGCAGGGAGTAGGATATAGAAAGGCATGCGACTACATACCCAAACAGGCAGGCCTCTGCTGCCTCACCCTCGCCAGATCCTTCCTCACTTCAAGGGAAAGTTGCCACTCCACTGTTGGGAGTCTTCCCCTCTTCTTCCTATCTGCTTTTTCTGCCCTGAGTTAGAAAGCAGTGAGGCAAAAGTGAGCCAACTGCATTGTGTGCGTGACAAGATGAGTGTAACAAGAGGTCCCTATCAGACAGCCCGGTGAGGTGTGGAACTGTATGTTAGGCCTGCAGGCAGGGTAGCGATGCGTCTTCGGGGAAGGGATCAGACAGACAGACAGACCAGTGCATCAGGCGACGTCCTGCCTGAAAGGATTAGACTTAGTGGACAAAACCAGAATGGAAAATTACCGTCAAGATACTGCGGTGTGTGTAAACACCATAAAGTACAAAGAAGAGGCAAATCTAGGACTGGTGGTAGGGGGTGGGAAGGTGTCACTTGTGAAGTCACTTTTGTGCTGAACTTGAAGGGTAGGTTGACTTTTGACACCTGGGGATGTAGGGGATATTCTAGGCAGAAGTCGATGCATGAAGGATATCTGGGTTCAACACGTAGTTTAATCTGCCTCCAAGTTAGACTGGGTTCAGGCAAGTTGTGGAAAATCGTGTGAAATGGAATGCAGGTTTATTAAAAGCCTTGCTCAGAAGCCAATATGGATGCTTGTAGTTGATAGAAACCCAATGATGTTTTTATGAGGAGGACAGCATTGAACTAGGGTTCCAGTTTAGTCAATGTGCTGGGCAGTCTGGATTAGAGAAGGGAGCACCTGAGACAATAGGTAAAATAAGAGGGTCACCTTGACCTCAAGAGAGATATTGAGACCTCAACTGGGATTGGGGCAGAAGAAATGGAAAGAAAGGAAAGAGAGTCAGAGATTCAGATTATGCTGGTGGTTGAGTGCCTGCCACAGACCTGGGAACGTGTGTGTGTGTGTGTGTGACCGAGAAAAGGGTGATACCAGTAACAGAAGCAAGGGTGGTGGCTTTTGACTGCTCCACGTGTGATGGAGATGAGGCTCGGAGTCTGGAGGTCTTGGGTTCGACTGGGAGTAAACCCTGATGTCACAGTAGAACCGAGGTCAGTAAAGCAAAGTATTGACTCTGATTCTGCCATTAGTTAGCTTCGTGTCTTGGATGAAGGCATATAATTTCTCCAAGGCTCTTAGGCATCACGTTAGTTGTAAGGAACTGACACAATGAGTTGATGATCTGTCTCTTTCTACATTTTTTTTTTTTTTTTAGAAAGTGGGATTTATTGAGAGGACAGAAAAGCTCCCACAGTGGAAGGGGACCCGAAGAGGTTGCCCCCTTTCTGAATTTTTATCTTTTGTGTTTTATTGTAATATTCTGAGCAGCAGACTGAACTAACGTCATTACTTTGTTGTGTCAAAAATGTATTAAAATCAGAGCTATGGTAGAACTTTCCACTGGAATTGTACTTGATTTTTAAACCAGTCTTCATCAGGTGTACTCCCCTAGCTAGAAATTCATTGTTTACAACTGTCACTGCAACACATATGTAAACTGGGTGTCTTTTAAATCAGCATCTGGGGTTTACATGGACCAGGGTTTTAAAAAGATGAAATTAAATCTAACTTAACAGCTGAATTTTAGGTTGGGTCAAAGTGATTCAGTTTGAGATAACATTGTTTTCTTTACTTTCTTCAACTGTCTAATGATTTACACATTTTATGTCCTAGGTTCACTAATGTATTTAAATGAAGCCACGCTCCTTCATAATATCAAAGTACGATATAGTAAAGACAGAATTTATGTAAGTATTTTGCCTGGGGTTTAAGTTTTTGTGGCGGTCATTATTTTACGTGCTATGATTTGATTTCTGTCAGACTTACACTTTTCTAAGAGAAAATCATGCTTGATTTGAGCCCGTTGAATAATGTGTGAACTCCATGAAGACAAAGTTGTTTTCTGGTTTACTGCCCTAACTCCAGGGCTTAGAAAACACCTGAAGCCGGGCTCGGTGGCTCAGCCTGTAATCCTAACGCTTTGGGAGGTTGAGGTGAGTGGATTGCCTGAGTCCGCGGGTTCGAGACCCGCCTGGACAACTTGGCAAGACCTCATCTCTACAATAAATAAAAAATATTAGCCGGGCATGGTAGCGCGCGCCTGTAATTCCAGCT
This sequence comes from Carlito syrichta, assembly GCF_000164805.1. Taxonomy (NCBI): domain Eukaryota; kingdom Metazoa; phylum Chordata; class Mammalia; order Primates; family Tarsiidae; genus Carlito; species Carlito syrichta. Next base: position 238,056 of record NW_007231594.1, on the reverse strand, counting down.
ACTTGGAAGGCTGAGGCGGAAGGATTGCCAGAGCCCAGCAGGTCGAGGCTGCGGTGGCCGGCAGCAGCCACTGCACTCCAGTCTGGGTGACAGAGTGAGACTCTAATTCAAAAAAAACCAAAAACAAACAAACAAACAGAAAACAAAAGAATACACTTGATACATAGTAGATACTTAATAAATATTTGTGAAGTGAAATAATGAATTCAGAGCATCATCTAATATTTTATACTCAAAAATGTCTACTTTGTGTATTAAAAAAACACTATAATTATTATTTTGGGTTTGATTTCTTATTTTTGGTATGTGTCTGTAGATCTGTTTAATTAATTCACTTTACACATGGTTCTGCAGAGAGCTTAAAGTAGCATAGAAAGAGTGTATATTGAAATAAAAAATTTGAATAAGGAAAAAAATGTAAATGAGAACAGAAGGCGGTATCTGAGGAGATATCAGGATCATAGAAGTACTGACCCTAGAGCCTACATAGTTGCAAAACTTAAAAGTCCAGAATATTAAAAAAACAGAAGACAGATCTTTCCGTGTAAATAGTCAGGGTTCACACCAAATCATTCAGTTGGATACTTACTTAACTAGTATGTCTCAATTATAATTATTCATGGGGCACGGGCAAGATTTTATTCTAATATGGCCTAGTCATAGATTCCTTTGTTGGCTGGAGATAAATTACCCCACTGTGGTTCTCCCGTTATTAAGATGAGGACTCTTCATTATTTTTGAACGAAGAAAACACATGGCTTCTTTGACACTTACTGGATCAAATGACTGTTTTAATCTTTTATATCACTATCAATTTGCCTAATTGTACTTACTTAATTCTGGCTAAATTACATTTAGTCTTTGCCATCTGTCCAAGGAGTGACAGCTGGGAAGTGGAACCGATCTAGTCTCTTCCAAAGAGTCTCCTTGCCACCTTCCAGCTGTGTGCCGTATTAGGACTTACTTTTCTTCTTGATTCCTTTCAGAATCAAAGATGACATGTATTTAGGCTTAAAGATGTCCGTTTTGGATGAGAAATACAGATAGAAGAAAAATTCACTCAGCTGACTCAGATTGATCGCCTACTGTGTGCTAAATTCCAAGCTTAAAAGCTAGCTTGGGTGGCTCACTCAGCATTTAGCCCATCAGGCGGTGTTCTAGGCAGTGGTTAGCATGTGCTGTTTTGCAGAAATCTGGAGTCAAATGGCTACCCCAGAGCTAAGTCAGTCCTGGCGTTTAGTGATAGGAATGGGCCCAGAAGGTCTTGCGAGCTGTCCTGAACTCTTCGGTAGCAGGGTGGATAACGTAGGCGAGGAGTGTTAAGTGACCAGAACCCAGCTGTAGGTGTAGAGCCTCGAAGAGGAGACGTCATAAGGATGAGGAGGATCAGGGGATGAGGACTGAATGAGACCTGGCTGGAGACTCAGCTTCTGTCTGTGGTGCTGGTTGGTGATGTCCTACACCTGGGAGAACAGGACGCGTGGAGAGTGTTGTCTCCGAGGCAGAAGTAGGTGGGAAGAGATCATCTTGACTTTGGGCATGCTGAGTCTGAGATGTCAGTGGGTAAGAAGATAAAATTACTGATTAAGGGTTGGAGGAGTATGGGTCCCCTAGAGATCAGGGAACATTTAGGGGCTGGTTTTGGAGCCCTGGTTATCTAGGGAATTGAAATTTTTGGTATTGTTTTTATGCTCCCATGAGCCTTGCTTAGCTTTAAATGGACACAGTCATTGTTGTATGTTTATGCTTTTCACATTTAGACGTATGTCGCCAACATTCTGATTGCGGTGAACCCGTACTTTGACATACCTAAAATATATTCTTCAGAGACAATAAAGTCCTATCAAGGGAAGTCTCTTGGGACAATGTCACCTCACGTCTTTGCAATCGGTAAGATATTTAATTGTGTTTCCTTCTATTGGGCAAATCCACTCTGTTTTTCCTTTGGATTAAAGAGAGCTGTCATGGTCGATTATGCACTTTGGAGGGCCTGTGTACATCCTGGGTGTGTGTCCCCACTGTTAGGAGCAAGTATTTCACACAGGGTGGCGAAGAAGACTTCTGCAGCCACCTCCTGGCGGGTCACACATCGTGGTCTTTGTCACATGCCTGTGTCCCCTTGGTGTGTCCACCCAGTTGAAGTAGGAGGTCATGAAGGCTGACCTGCTGGCACTTTGTGGCTTCTCAATGCAATCAGCTCCATCTTGAGTGTCTTCCTTCTCAGGCTGGGGCCCACCTTCCTCTCCCTCCCAGCTGGTTACTTGCGAGTGTGTTCCTTGGGCTGGGTTTGAGCTGTAAGAGCAGACGGCTGTGCCTCAGCTTGTACCAGAAGGAAGCTGAAAGTGGAGTGTGCTTCCTGTCCCTGGGAGGAAGGACTGAAAGTGGTGTGTGCTTCCTCTCCCGGGAGCCTGTGTGAGAAGACAGTAGTGTGTGTCTGCCTTTCTCGGCCTCTTTTTTTTTTCTTCCTGAAATCCTCCTCCCCTGAGGCACAGAGAGGTAGAGCTGCTTGATCAGAATTAGAAAGCATTCCTCCCCTCCACCAAGTGCAGAGACCCTTTGTTTCCTGCTAAAACCGGCAGCTAAGTGATGTGCTCTGGAACTGGTTGCTGGTGCAGTCTTTTTCTCCTCTCGGGCTTCTTCATGCTTGTGTTTTGGCTTAATCAGGCTTCATTTCCAGATTTGGTTGACCTGTGTGCTGTGTGCTACTAGGCGGAGGAAATATGTCAGCCACACCCAGTGCAGCTACAGATTTGCTTTTGTCCCTGGGAAGCTCTGGCAGGCATCGGTATTTCTGTGTGGGCCTGTAAAGTGGTGTCCAATCCTTAGAATCTGATTGCGAGCAAGTCCATCCCTGGAGGGAGTTTCATGTTTTAACTATAAACAAGCCAGCTTTTAGTGTTAGCCTTTTTCTGCTGAAAAAGGTGTTTGGAATGATTCTGTGAAAGTTGGAATAGGTTGATAATAACCTGGACTAAGGGCTGTGTACCCCGGGCAGATGACTGTGTTCTCCGTTAGAGTAAAGGCTATTTGTGAAACCATCTTTGCTGATGTGCGTAGCACAAGTCTGAGGTGAGAAATAGTGGTCTTACAGAGCCAAACTGGGGCAGGAAGAGCCTTTGAATTAAAATTGTTTTAATTTGAGATTGCTTTAGTAATATTCAGTTGTTTCAATCTGCATAGTCTTAAAATTCAAGATATTTTATAGGCTGAATTGTTGGGTAATGAAGATCGTTAGAAATTATATATACAAACAACAGTGCAACAGGGAAATTCAAAGCAGTTAATTTTGCCTGTCTTTGAAATGTTGGGGTAAATTCTGCAAGGAGCTTAAAGTTAATAGTAATATTACAGGGAAAAACCCCACAGATGTGTTTTGCAATTCTATATGTATTTTTTGCAGCAGAATTTTTGGTTGCTGGATTTCTTAATTGGAAGTTGCTCCTTCTTGTTTTTCACTGGGGACTTCATTAGTTCTGCGCAGCGACCGTTTTTATCCCTTTAGACCTGCTGTGGTGTTAGGGAGAGCTGAGCCCAGCTCATCACCTCAGAGTTGTTTCTTTGGATTTCATGTTCCTTAGCTGTTAGGATAATCAGATAGAACACTGGCAGGAAATGCTTTCAAAATAAACGTTTCGAGCACTTTTCAATGATCTTTTAGAACGCCACTAATTTTTTAAAAATTATAATATATATATTTTATTTTTAAGTTGTGGGGTACAGTTAAGGGTTAGGTATACAAATATGCATTGTTGAGGCACCCTTGTTGATAAGGGGTGTCTCCCCATCCCCAGACAGATACTGACTACCGTTAATCCCACCTCCCTTCCCCTCCCTGTCCCCCCTCATAGTTTCCTGCCACTGTCCATCCTTTTCTTATAGTATTATGGTAGTTGCTCAAGGACTGCTTTGAGAACATGTGATGCTCAGATCTTTGTTTCTGTGAGAGATCACTCAGTATTATAAACTCTGATTCCATCCAGGTTGATGCGAAATTCATGATTTTGTTCTTTTTTATGGCTGAAAATGCCACTAACTTTGAACACTTATTTATGATGTCTTTGAGAGCAAGTGCTTCTCCAGAGAACTTTCTGTTATTTACCAACTTTGTCTTTAATAGATCGTTCATCGTTAATGTGTTCTTTTGACCCTAGCTGATAAAGCTTTTCGAGACATGAAGGTCCTCAAGATGAGTCAGTCTATCATTGTATCTGGAGAATCAGGAGCTGGCAAAACAGAAAATACAAAATTTGTCCTAAGGTGAGTATTTAGCTAATCAGAAGTGCCTTGAATAGGGTGACATTTTTTTGTGCATGGTAAAAAATGCACAATGTGAAATTCATCAGTGGAACCATTTCCAAAACGTATTAGGCCTTCGTAGCGTTAGCACAACCAATCTCCAGACCTTGTCATCTTGCAGCGCTGAAACTAGACACCCACCGGACAGTAGCTCTCTCTTTCCCTGCTCCCTGCAGCCCTGTGACACCATTCCATTCTCCGGTTCCATGAATGTGACTTCTTTAGATACCTCATATAAGCAGCATCTCAGTATTTGTTTTTCTATGGCTGGCTTATTTCATTTAACTCAACTTAAGATTCATCCATGTTGTAACATGTATCAGTTTTTTTCCTTCCTTTTCAAGGCTGAATAATATTTCATTATAAATATATGCCACACTTAGTTTATTCATGTGTTTGTTGATGGACACCTGGGTTACTTCCACCTCTTGGCTATTGTGAAGAGTACGGTTATGAACATGGGTGTGCAAATGTTTCTTTGAGATTTTGGACTGGTTGACTTTCAATGCCTTTGCATACTGATGGCATCATTTGGAAAGGTGGGCTCTATCCCTTTTAAGAAACAGACACACTTCCTGTGAGCCTCTCAAGCTAGAGCTTAAATACTCACCACTGGGATCGAAAAGCAACCAATCAGCTTTACCATAAGGCTCCTACCTCCTACTGATTGGTCCTCAGTACTGACCAGTCAGAACAGCTACAGCTCACAGCTAGTGCTAGCCAATTGGTTTGAATTTAGGGCTATATAAGCACCAGGTTTTCAGCCCAGATGGGCAACCCCTTCAGGTCCCCTCCCCCTGTGGCAGCTTCTCTGTCCTCTCAATAAATCCTACTTACTCAAAAAAAAAAAAAGAAAGAAAGAAACAGACACCTTATTTGGAAGCTAATCTATAGATTGCTGAAAGCCAGCTCTGACATGTTATTTACGTGAAGATCCTGGAGGTTAGGCAAAAGGAAACCCAGGAATGTTCTTGAGATCAGCATCCACATTCTATTCCCTATATTTTTGCTGTTAGCACGGTTGGAGCCATTTTCTACCCTTCAACTTGTGCGGGTTGGCCTCTTCCTTTCTACATCCCCCACATCCCTCCTCCCAGTGTGACCCCTTTGATGCCACTGAATTAAACTCTGCGCTTTGTTTAGAATTATAGCACTTCAGTGGGGCTCGGTGGCTCAGCTGTAATCCCTTGCCTTTGGGAGGCTGAGGTGAGTGGATTGCCTGAGCCCGCGGGTTCGAGACCCGCCTGGGCAGCGGGACCTCATCTCTACAATAAATCAAAATATCAGCCGGGCATGGTAACGCATGCCTGTAATTCCGGCTACTTGGAAGGCTGAGGTGGAAGGATTGCCGGAGCCCAGCAGGTTGAGACTGCGGTGGCCGGGAGCGGCCACTGCACTCCAGTCTGGGCGACAGAGTGAGACTCCAACTCAAAAAAAAAAAAAAAAAGAATTATAGCACTTTAAGCATGAATGGAACCATAGCATGCATTCTAATTGAGTTCCTTTGATTTAATGCGCACGGAGGTTACCTCTTGTGGTCAAGCTGCTGCTTCTGGGCCCAGCACCTTCGACAGTGATGATCCCACTGAATCCTTTGGAGATTGTGCTGTTCATTAGGTCGATGTCTGTGCTATTCAAAGTTATTCATACAAAACCCATCGGAGAGTTTGTTAATGGCTGCCACGTGTATGCAACTCTAGGGTTTGATGAATGTTTCACAGTACTCTTGGAATTTTAAGTAGCTCAGTTCCATCTCCTGTATGTCATAGTCACATGTGAGTCTGTGGTTCATATAGGGCAATGAACAAAAAGTGAAGAAGCTGTGAACTTGCAATGTGAACAGAGTGTAAATCAAGGATATTTTTTTGTTGGTGTGTGCCAAAGCCAGTAGATGCCCATTGTGTTTCATCTTCTGGTGTAACATGAAGAGTGGTGACGTCCCAGTTGCTCAGTAGCCATGTTTTCTGTAGCTGTGAAGATTGAATTCAGAGGCTGTCAACAAAAGACTGCAGAATCTCATGTAGTTGATGTTTGTTCCCATGTAAAATGTGTGATCTATTTAAAATCAAATAGTTGGGTAAAAATCAGAATATCCCCAAACAGTTTTTAAAAAGGATGCTGGTTTAGATGTTGACAAAAATCTAGTATAACAGCTATCGATATAGCATTTACATTGCATTAGGTCCCATAAGTACTCTAGAGATGATTTAGAGTATACAGAAGGATGCACATAGGTTGTGTGCAGCTACTGTGTCATTTCATACCTGAGACTTAAGCAGGCTAAATCCAAATCGAATTTTAAGTCAGTTTGAAAAGCTCTCATAGAATAGTTACTTTTAGGTATAATTTGCAATTTTTAAATAAGAGTTGTAATGATGATCCAGGTTTTAGTTTTACATGTACTAAATAATATTGAAATAATAAGCATATGTTGTAATTGTTGTCATCTAAATTTTTTTTTTATCCTGTATTTTAAATAGATACCTGACTGAATCCTACGGAACAGGTCAAGATATTGATGATAGAATTGTTGAAGGTATTGTCAATTTTATTTTCTGTCATTATGCATGTGCTGAAATTAATTTATGAGAGCCCTTTCAGTGGTCTGGAATGTTCTTCTTTCAGAGATGCAAACAACTCTCCTATCTCCTGCAAATTCTTGCTCAGACATCGCTCTCATTTGCTTAATATCTATTATCTCTCCCCCTCTCCCTCCCCATGTAAACACCAAGAAGGCAGGGATTTTGTTTTGTGTCCCAAACCCCCAGGACAGTACCTGATACATAGCATTAATATCTACTGAATGAATGAGAGAAGTACAGGCATCTCTTTGGCTTCCTGTTTGTTTTGTGGACTTTGTTTTTGGTAAAGAAGGAAAGAGGAAGAAGGATTATTTGGTGTGGAGGTGCTTTTTTGGGGGGGAAATCGTTTGAAGGAAAGAGTACGCTTAAGGTCGGAGTGTGTACATTGATTTCCTGTCCATGCTTGGGCACCTTTTTAGAACATGGAATCTCATGCAGTTGATGTTTGTTGCCACGTGAAATGTGTGATCTATTTAAAATCAAATAGTTGGGTAAACATCAGAATATCCCCAAACAGTTTTTTAAAAAGGTGCTGCTTTAGATGTTGAAGGCAATCCAAACAGAATTTGAAATAAGTTTGAAAAGCTTATAATAGCGTTCCTGTCCATGCTTGGGCACCTTTTGAGAACGTCTTCTGGCGCCTCAGTTTGGGGATACCTGGGGTTGGCGGTGGTCCCCCGTTGATGTTCTTGTGTCTCCTGAATCCAGTCTCTGCGTAGAAGCTAGATGATCTCTTTGGCTTTACATCTCGCAATGGCTGCTGCTTATTGCATTCAGTGTACTGTCCCCAATTGGTAACGTCGCCTGCAGTGCTCTGCATGGCCTGGCCCCTGCCTTTTCTGGTCTCATCTTGAGTCCTGGCTTTTCTGCCTCGTTATGCTTTAACCGTGTTGCTCTCCTCGTCATTCTTTGAGCCATTTTTGGCTTCTCTGGACACGTTTTCTCCTTCCCTCCTCCCTTTCCCTCGTTAGGTGACCCATAAACATTTTAATAACTTAGATGGTGGTCGTTGCCTATGTAGGATGTGTTAGGTGCTGTCTGATTTGTTTAAAATCTGTTATCTAAAGTAAATCTGCACAGAATGAAGTAGGTACCATTTTATTCCTACCGGAAATACAAGAAACTGAGGCAGCAGTTAGCTGAAGATGGAACAATTTATCAGTGTGGAAGTGAGATGTAAATCAGGGCTTCATGCCCAGTGCTGTACTTTAAAAATGCATGTTTTAGCACTCTCCCGACTTTTTTTTTGAAGAGATGGGGTCTCCCTATGTTGCCCAGGCTGACTACAACCTGCTGGGCTCCAGGGATCCTCCTGCATCAGCTTCCTGAGTAGCTGGGGCTACAGGCGTGAGCCACCATGCCCTCTTGACATTTAATGAAAAATTTACTGGAGCCTTCTATGCTCATGTATTCTGGTAGATTATATCTAGCAAATGATGTGTGCATTTTTTCATAATGATGTAAGATATGCATGTAGCTCATCTAAATATAACTTGTAAATCTTTTAAAAGCTGAGCATCAATGAGACTCTTCATGTCTTTTAATATAAAGATTTCTAATTTTATTTACAGTTTTTACTGTGGAATTGTGACACACTCACAGTTGTGTACTTATCTCATAAGTAATGCTTTATTCACAGTAAAGCACCTTACTTTAGTGAGGGAATCATCCTTAAAAATTGAATAAATGGATAAAAAAAAAGTTGTGGGTTAACTCAGTAAAGCATTCTGATTTGCTTACCTGAGGTGCAGACACTCACTTGAGAATTGGATAGAAGCCTGGTTCCCTCAGGAACCAGGAGACTGAGAAACTGGGACTCTACCGGTGTGCACCACCATGCTTGCCTAGTTTTTAAAAAAGTATTATGCAGAGATGGGAGTCTTGCTGTGTTGTCCAGGCTGTTCTCAAATCTCTGGGCTCAAACGGCCCTCTTGCCTTGGCCTCCCAAAGTACTGGGCATGAGCCACCGTGCCCAGCACCCAAATGTTTTTATAGCCCCTTAATGGAGAAGGAGTAGATGTAAGTGCATGGGCATGGAATCTTTTGGTGCCATCTTTAATGGAAGTTTTATTGTTGGTTTTGGAATGAGTATATTAGTAAGAGCACCTCTGTGATTTTCTAATGGAGTGGTTCTTACCTTGTCTTGGGATATTTCACTTATATTAAGTTCTTCAGCAAAAACTAGTAGATTATCAGTAAGGGAGTTGGGAGACTTGTCATTCCCTGATTTGTCAATGGTAGTCCTGTGGCTTTCTGGGAGTTAGTTGACCTCATTGACTTCAGTTTTTTCGGTTGAAAAGTGAGGGTTATATGCTGCTATTTCTTTCATTGTAATACTTTCTCATTTATTTCAACAAGTGAAATGACTGGGGAATAGTGTTTAAAAAGTTTGGAGACTAGTTGAGCTTTCTACTATGGATGGAATAGGAGAAATAGACTCTAAAAGGCTTCATAGGAAACATCGCAAAGCAATTTGAGTTTGTTGATGGAAAACGTGTAAGATAAACACTAATCTGGTGTGTTTCTAGTTGAGGCTTTGGTGAGTACAAGCATAGTCTATAGTAAACTCTTTCCAGTCATGGGGGGGGGGGTGTGTTTATAAAATAACAATTAAAATGTTATATTTGTTCATTGGGATTTTAAAAATTATTATTCTGAGCCCCTTTCTTAGGTAATTCTGTAAATCTGGAGGTATATTAATATATCAAATGTTTTAGAAAAGTAAGTCAAGTAATACATTTTTTGTCTGTATTTTGTCCCAAGAGGCTTGGAATTTTGCCTATTATCATCAGTACTCTGGTAAGGCTGATGTACTTGCTAAAAACCTTAAAATTTTGGGGGATTAATTTTTAAAATTGAGTTATACATTTTCCAATGTAGTGATTTTTACATGTTTAGTATTTCCCATAACATTTACACTTTCTTTTAATGTATTTTGAGTAATTTTCCCATCTCCTGAACTTGAATAGTGCTTAAACATTGTGGGTGGTCAGTAAGTATTTGTGGAATTTGACATTACATGTAAATTCTTTTATGTTAGTATTTTTACAACATTTTCTCTAGCCATATATATATGTGTGTATATATATATATATTTATTATTAAATGGAAGCATACTATGCATATTTTATAATTTCCCTTTATGCTTGTGTTTTGATGGGACTGTTTTGTTTATTTCTCAATAGCTAACCCACTCTTAGAGGCCTTTGGAAATGCAAAGACTGTTCGTAACAATAATAGCAGTCGATTTGGAAAATTTGTAGAAATACATTTTAATGAAAAGGTAAGTGAGTGTGAGTTTGGGGATGATATGTTTGGGTAGTGTTTGTGGAAAATACAAGGTTCTTGATAGAATTGATGCTATACATGAACTTATGGTAAGTCCGTTTAAGTTTTTCTGTAACATTAGATGGTTAGGAGATTATATATATTCACTGTGACCATCTAAAAATCTCCTTTCACAATTTAAAACCCAAATATTAAATTTAACTTCAGTATTGAATAGTCTTCCTGTAAGATGCTCATTCTAGCACCTGGGTTGAGGTATGGTGCAGGGTAAATTCTGAATCTACAGAAGCTCAAAACAGAAGGATTTGGGTTGAGACTTAAATGAAGATGTTTAAAATGAAGGATGACCTCTATAAATATTCTAAACTTGTTTAGTTATCTGTTTGTTCCCCCTCTTATTTGATGAATATTATAATCTCTTTGATAGACACATATATATTAAAAGGGTAAATAATTTAACACTGGTGAATTATCCTTTGAGACTTTAAATGCATTTTGCATTTTCTCTCTGTTTTGTTTTTTAGAGCGCAGTTGTTGGAGGATTTGTTTCACATTATCTTCTAGAAAAATCTAGGATCTGTGTTCAAGGCAAAGAGGAAAGGAATTATCATATCTTTTATAGGTTGTGTGCAGGTGCTTCTGAAGATATTAGAGAAAAACTTCATCTGAGTTCCCCAGATAATTTTCGGGTAAGTTGGAGGAAAAGGAATTTTGTACACGTTTCAAAAATGGAATTTCCTTCAATTCTAAAACTTACTTGAGTGGATTTTCACATCTAGTCGTATGTGTATAGCTTACATGAGGTCAGGTCTAATGTGCTGGAATGACTGATGTCCTGAGGCGATCTCTATGAAGGTTTGCTGCTGAGTTTATAATATAGCACTCTATGAGGAAGTACGTAATAGGATAGATGAAGGCTATCAATTTAAACTCAATTAGACATTTATAATAGTTCTATATTAAAGTTACCTTTCGCTTATCTGTAAAAACGTTTGAACACTGAGTTAATATTAACAAAGGACGCATGATTATATTTCTTAATTCAATTAAACAAATATTTATTGCTTGCCCATTGGGTGCCAGTCATTGAGCCAGGGTTAAAAAGATACATAAGATGCAGGCCCTGCTGCTGAGCGACTTAGGCTGTGGTGGGAAACGGACAGCCAGACACACACACACACTCACTCACAAGGCTGATAAGTTGAATGATAAGAAAGGTATGCATGGAATGCGGTGGCAGCTTGGGATTTTGGAAAGGCTTACTGGGAGAATTGATTGCCTGGGTCAGAGGCCTGAAGGATTATCAGGTGTTACCTAGACGCAAAGGGCATTTCTGGTAGATGTAAAAAAGATGGACAGAGAAAGGTCAGAGGCTTCCTAAGGGGTAAGGCAGGAAGTGGGGGAGGGGGTGAGGCTGGTTAGTGGTCTGCTGCCGTAAGGAGCTACTTGAAGGGCTTTGGGTAGAAAGTTAGGAATCAGATCTGTGCTTTTCTTTGGCTTGAATGTGGAGGATACCTTTAAGTGGGTGGGTATTGGAGCCAGTGGATAAAATTGGAAGCCACAGATAGACTGGTTAAGAACTTCCAGCTATTGTTGAAGCTAAGAGTTACCAACGTATTTGAGTTGACTTAGTAATGGCAGAGTTAGAGAACAGGGGGTGTGCAAACTATTAGGAGATAAAATTGATAGGACTTGGGGACTGAATAGGGAAGGGAGGAGGGGGAGTCCAGAATAACTTTCAGAGTTTTGACTAGGGCCACTGGGTGGATGTAAATACGATGACTGGGGCCAGCTGTAAGGTGTGTGGCCTATAGGTCAAGTTCGGTTTTGAGCCCACAGGTGTGGCGCTGTTTGGAAGACAGGCACCTATACTCACCTGAAGATCAGCACCTGCTGGATAGGGCTTGAGTGTCGGTACTCTGGAGGTCGGTGAAACTGTGGGAGTGAGCAGACGAAGTTGTCCAGGGCGATGGCGTGGTGCGGCCTGGGCCAGGATCCAGCCTGGAGTGGAGAGTTGTGGGGGCGGGGGGGAAGGGGTCGTGAGGGCAGTGCACAGGGAAGGCTGAGAAGCACAGCTAGGGGAGTATTTCCAGAAGCCATGGCTGGGGGCAGTTGATGTAATTTGCAGATTCTAAGCTAGAAAGAAAATAGTGTCCTTGCATGGGGTGTGGAGAGGTAGTTTGTATAAAGTTCCTCAGATGATTCTGACGGTCCTCTCTGGGCAAATCTTCTCTGCTTGACAATCATGACACACACACATTCAATTACTGCTCTGTGTGTGTGCATGTGTGTGTTTGCAGACAACTTTTCTTTTACTTCAAGCAGATTCTCTTAAAAAAATTTTTTTATTTTAAAGACGTGGGGTGCAATTCAGGGTTAGGTATACAAATGTACAATTGTTCATTATGCAGGTACCCTTGCTGATGAAGTGTGCCCCCGCCTCCCCTGGCAGATTCCCACTACTGCTGATCCCACCTACCCCCCCCCCCAGTTTCCCACTACCAAGCAGTTTCATTTATTTTTATTTCTTTTTTATTTCTATTTCTATTTATTTTTTATTTTTTTTATTTTTTGAGTTGGAGTCTCACTCTATCACCCAGGCTGGAGGGCAGTGGAACGCCCCCGGCCACCACAGCCTTGCCCGCTGGGCTCAGGCTATCCTTCCTCAGACGTGTCTATTCATGTCTTTTGCCCACTTTTTAATGGGGCCATTTTTTTCCTTTCTGCATGTTTGAGTTCCCTGTAGAACCTGGATGTCAGGCCTTAGTCAGATGTGCAGTTGGCAAATGTTTTTTCCCATTCTGTGGGCTGCCTCCCCACTCTCTTGATGGTTTCTTTAGCTTTGCAGAAGCTTTTCAGTTTGATGAGGTCCCACTTGTCTGTCTTTTCTCTTATGGCATGGGCGCCTGGGGTTTTGCTCAGGAATTGGTTGCCTATTCCAATTTCTGTAAGGGTGTCTCCTGCATTTTCTAGCTAATTTTTTGTAGAGATGAGGTCTCAGTATGTTGTCCAGGCTAGTCTTAAACTCCTGGGGTTAAGTAATACTCCCGCCTCATCCTCTCAAAGGGCCAGGATTAAGCTACTATTATCCTGTTAAGTAAGAGCTCTTTTTTTGAAACAGACAATTGAAAATGCTTACCAACATAATTCTTTGTCTTTTCTCCTTTATTTTTTCCCAAAGATTTTAGGATATAAGAAAAAATTCTGTGTATATCATTGTTTGGCTTTTATTGTATTTTGGTATTTCATTATGATGGAGGAGAAATGACAGATGCGTGAATCATTTAAAATAGAAATTTATCCCCAACTCATTCAAATTAACACTCAAATTCATAAACTTTTCTTGAGAGAGAGATATATGCATACATGTATATATATGTATATGTATCATCCATATATGATGTATATTAATCTTGGAATTCATGCTGTGATTCAGTGGAATCATATGACCTGATTTAAGAGAAGCTGAGATATTTCAAAAGTTTTTCCATCCTGTTCTCTATGTGTTCCCTTCCTGACCGGTCATAAATGTGGGTAGTAGATTCTTTTGAGATCAATATGTTATTTTCTTCCAAGCTGCTTCCCTGATTCTATCTTTTAACAGCTTTTTTAAAAGACTCTGGGAAACAAAGTAAATCATTGAGATGAGAAAAACTGAAATTATTTGATCCACAAAGCAAGTATTGTAATTTAAGTACAATCATTGTTATCTGTCAGTAAATGTGAAAGGCATGTTTTAAGAATCATAAATTAAGAAAATCAAGGATAGTGTTTTTTAATTATTTCAGAATTGAAAATGTTACTTGAAATAGTAAACCACAGTGTGGGTCCTTATTTGAAATTTCCCATATCCAGTAGGAAAATGATTTTCATTATCTACAGGACTAATCTTATGGACCATATTTTTAAAAACAGTTGATACTGAGAAGATATAAAATTGTCACCCTTTAAAAAAGAAAAACTTTACTGTGTTGATTTTTACTTTAATTATTTTATTTAATCTACTTTTGGAGATTAGGATTTTTAATGTCTCCGGTTTGAATAATAGTAATAAAATGTTTGTAAAATATGGACGTGCTGATTTTAATTGAGAGATCAAACAGTCCTCAAGTCATGTTTAGAAATTCTTTGTAGTTGGCACTATTTAACAAGTTGTGTTTTCTCCTGTGTTATTTTCCTCTGGATCCTATCTGTTAATTGTAAATTATGCTGTAAATTTTTTCTTACAGTATTTGAACCGAGGCTGCACTAGATACTTTGCTAACAAAGAAACAGACAAACAGATTTTACAGAACCGCAAAAGTCCTGAGGTATAGTAGACTTTTTCCTTAAAATCCTTTTTGCAAAAAAAAAAAAAAAAAAAACCAACAAGTCTGGAAAATGTATTATATTTTTTGTTTTGGAGCCCAAATAAGATTTCTTACTTTTAGGCTTATACTTAAAAAAGGAAACTCTCATCCAAGTCCCTTCCCCAGTGCCATACTTTATGCCTCTGTTGGTGTCTGAGGACAGCAGGTGTGCCTCTTCTTGGCTGGGCCAAGAAAGCGCACGACTTTCTCTCTCGTCCTGTCTCCAAGAATGACGGTGTTGAATTGCCCGAGAATCATTCTCATCTAGCATTTTGAGACAGTATGCTCTCTCATATTGCCCGCTTGGGATTAAGTGTGTGTCTCCTAAAATTTATTGTCTACTTCAAGGCCGAAGCAAACTTTGACATAGACAGTAAATATATTAAATATTCTTATGAAAGGATGCTTAAGTATTCCTATGTTTCCCTTTATAACGTATTTCTGTAGTATATTATAAAAAGTTTTGTGTATTGGCCTCACTAAATTATTATATTGCCAAATGTAATTAGATTCAATTGTGCCATTAAGTATTACTTTAAAAACATTAAATCCCTAATCTAAAGCATTTAAGTTTTATATGCAGAGTTTTAATGCGTAAAGTTTAAGTAGCAAGTGGTATTAAGTTTCTAATTAAGGGGCTTACATTGGGAAGTATGAAACAAGGATTAATGATAGGTGCTAGGTGTAATAGCTTTTAAGTTAATTTTATTAAAATAGCTATACTGGGTATTTAATTGAATAAGTTTTTGTTATTAGTTCTTCTTTTTTTTTTTTTTTTTTTTTTTTTTAATAACAGTGTCTTACGCTATCACCCAGGCTGGAGTGCAGTGGCATGATCACAGCTCACTGCAGCCTTGACCTCCTGGGCTCAGGCGATTCTTCCACCTCAGCTTCTAAGTAGCTGGAATTACAGGCATGTGCCACAATGCCCAGATAATTTTTTAGTTTTTTTGTGGAGATAAGGTCTTGCTATGTAGCCCAGGCTGGTCTTGAACCCCTGGGCTCCAGCAATCTTCCCACCTCAGCCTCCTAGAGTGCTGGGATTACAGGTATGAGCCACTGTGCCTGCCTGTTATCATCAGGTTTTAATGCTTCTATACTTGTGAGTCAGATATTTTTGACTTTTCTTAAAATGAATGAGATAAATTGTCTTTAATATATTCATATGAAAGAAGGGAAAGCAAATGCAATTTCCCATTAGTTCAAATTCTAAGATGAATTTAATGCTAATTTTTGTTTATTTTGACATTTTAAGTATCATTTTAGACACAGATTCCGATTTATAAATCAAAGACTTTATATTGCTGCCACGGTTTGAACTCTTAAGGAGCAACATTAATATTATAGTATCTTCCTTTGTCTTGTTAAGAGTATATTTTTCTAAGATGTCAAAATATAGAAGTTGTATTCTTTCCACTAAGGTAGTAGAGGCATTTTCTAACAGGACATCGCACTGTCCTGACGGGGAAAAAGGGAATATAAATTGGATATTTTGGCATAGAAACGCTGAATAGAGAGAAAAGCAAGCTGGAGTTAACTCTTCCAAGAGCAGCATGCAGTCTCCAAAGTAGAAAACCACCGTCTTTCTGGTCCTACACTCAGTATACTTCATCAGGAATCTTATTGTTGAGTGTGTACGTGTGGGGTGGGATGGGTGAGAGTGTGTGTGCTTGTGTGCGTGTACAGGTGAACAATGGATTAATATGTTTAAATTACTTTCTATGTCTTCTTTATCAGGAGGATGAGGTGATCATTTTGACTAATTAAACCCTTTGCCCAATTCCATCTGAATGTCTTAAAGCCGTGTGTGATTTTTTAGAATAGTGCAGTATTTTTAGTCTCTAATAAAGCAAATATATTCATTACTTTTTGAATCGAAACAGTCTTTAAATGCAACAGGCTTTCAATTGCAAGACTAAAAATCCTGCATGAAGTGTGTTTCTGTTAACTTTGGCTGCATGTGATTGTTTCCTTTGCTTCTTTTAAGAATAAAATTGAATTTCGTTATCTAGACATTTTCCAGAAACGTCACACGTGCACAATTGAACATTTAAAAGAATTTTGTGGAAGGATAATGGCTGCCTTAGCTGGGAAGCATTTGTTTACTGGAAGAAAAAAACATCTGCTAAAGGCATCTTTAATGGCCTGTTAATTCTGGTGCTATGCTACCTAATGTTTAATTCTTCATTCGCAAGTTCTGGAAGATTTCTAGTTCAGTATTTCTGTGCCGTTAACTTTTATGTTCCTCCTAGTTTCTGCAGGCCTGACTTTCCTTCTTTTTTCTGAGTTTATTATAGGTTCTAACAAATGAATACATTGGATGCAAGTTCTTTTAGGAGAGACAGCACATTTTCATTTTTTTCTGAAATGTTTTGAGTTATCACATAAATTTTTAGAGTTAGCATAATGTTTACTAACATACTTTTTCTCATATATACTTATATAGAGAGGTTAAAAAAAATAATTCTCAGGCCATGAAAATTATATCAGCCTGTCCATTATTTACAACTGTTTAATATTAGTGCAGTTGGTGACAATTTACCAAAGAAATGTCATACTGATTGTCAGACTTAAATTTTTTATTACAGTTTTTAACTTAACTTTTCTTTATTTTTTATTTTTTTATGTTGGGGTCTCCCTTCGTCACCCAGGCTGGAGTGCAGTGGCAGGCTCACGGCCACCCCAGCGTCAAGCAGCTAGGCTCCGGCCATCCTTCTTCCTCAGCCTTCCAAGTAGCCGGAACTACAGGCGCACACTACCATGCCCAGCTATCATTATTTTTAATTGACAAAAATTGTGTATATTTGTACAATGCATTGGGGACAGTGTAATGTTTTAATATATGCATACATTGTAGAATAATCAAATTAATTATCATATTAATCACTGCCTCAGTTCCTTTTGAATATTGATTTATTTAGATATGGATATTGATTTGTTTTAACTACTGATATTCCCTGCTTTTTCACTTAATTTATATTGTTATCTAATATTCTAGCATTATAATGCTTTAGAATGAAAATTGTAACTTAATTGAAAAATATATAATTTTATTATTTCTTTTTTTTTTTCCCTGAGTCAGCGTCTCACTGTGTTGTCCAGGTTGGAGTACAGTGGTGTGATCATAGTTCACCACATCCTCAATCTCCTAGGCTCAAGCAATCCTCCCTCCACCTCCCAAATAGCTGGGACTACAGGCACATGCCACCATGCCTGGCAAATGAGAAAAAAAACAGACCAGGCTCAGTGGCTCAGCCTGTAATCCCAGCACTTTGGGAGGCCGAGGCACGTGGATTGCCTAAGCCCGTGGGTTCGAGACCAGCCTGGGCAACTTGGCAAGACCTCGTCTCTACAATAAATCAAAAATTAGCTGGGTGTGGTAATGTGCATTTTTCTTTTTTAAGAGATGAGCTCTTGCTGTGTTGCCTAGGCTGGTCTCAAGCAAAACTTTTGCCTCAGCCTCCCAAAGTGCTGGGATTACAGGCGTGAGCCACTGTGCCTGACCTTAGTTCTAGTCTTGTCATTGAAATTTTAATTTATAATAGTAGAGTCAGCCAACTAAATATATATATTATATAACTATAATTTTTAGTTACAAAAAAATAGTACAGAGAAATCCTGAGTACTCTTTGCTTAGTCATTCAGTTTTTGGATGTTAGAATATCAGAGTTTTCCATGGACAAAGTTTTTTTTTTTGCATGTTCCATAGTGCACTAAGAAACTTGGTGTGGTTGTATTTGTCTCCTTAAATCATATAAAGATCAGCTAATTGATGTCTTCTTGTTTTGTAGTATCTTAAGGCAGGCTCTTTGAAAGATCCTCTGTTAGATGACCATGGAGATTTTATTAGAATGTGCACAGCCATGAAAAAAATTGGCTTGGATGATGGAGAAAAGCTGGATCTCTTCCGGGTGGTGGCCGGCGTCCTGCACCTTGGAAATATTGACTTTGAGGACACCGGCAGCACTTCAGGTTTTCTTGTTTTTGTTCTTCAAAAAGAACCAATTAAACAGACTTTTCATCATTTCTTTGCTGTGGGAACCTTGAACCTATTTATGTGTGGGCTGATGGAGATTGCTAGAATACGCTGTGTTACATGGTGGATCTTGCAAATGACGAGTGCTTCCTTGTCAGTCACCGAGAGCTCTGCTTTGAACAGACCGGTGGTACTGATGAGAATAAACCTCTCATTTTTGAGGGAGAAGTAACTGACGACCACGGTCATTTCCAATTAAGTTTTCCAGCTGGTATTTTACTCTTCTGGTAGGTGAACAGAGTAATTCTCTATTCTCCATTAAGGCCCTTGAAATTTTTCTGGTTCCTTGGTCTCAACTTGGATCAGCTCATTAGAGCAATTTAATATAGAAAATCCCATATACTTTATCAATGAGAAATGAAAATAAAGTACACAATTTATTGTTAGGCACAAAAATATTTGAATGCCTAATGATAGCAACTTTTTCTTTTCTTTCTTTCTTTTTTTTTTGAGTTGGTGTCTCACTCCGTGACCCAGGATGGAGGGCAGGGGCACGCTCACGGCCACCCCAGTGGCAACCTGCTAGGTTCTGGCAATCCTTCTGCCTCAGCCTTCCGAGTAGCTGGAACTACAGGTGCGCGCCACCACGCCTGGCTAATTTTTGATTGATTGTAGAGACAAGGTCTTGCCAAGTTGCCCGTGCTAGTCTCGAACCCACGGACTCGGGCAATCCCCTCGCCTTGGCCTCCCAAAGTGCTGGATGGACAGACTGAGCCGCCGAGCCTGGCCGATAGCAATTTTTTTAGCTCTAGTGTTTTAGTCTCTACATAAACAGCAAGATTTTATACATAACTCTAAATTTGACCCAGGAATGCAGGGATTGGCAAGCTATAGCCCACGGGCTACTTCCTAATTTTTGTAAGTAAAGTGTTATTGAAATTCAGCCCCCTACCCATGCCTTTATGCATTTATTCTCTATGCCAGCTCTCATGGCACAGTGGCATAGTGAGTAGTTGCAACAGAAACTAGGTCCTGCAAACCCTAAAATATTTACTATCTGGCATCCTAGAGAAGAAGGTTGTCAACCCCTGTACTAAAACATTAAAATAGAACTGTATATCAGGGCGAGTTAAGAAAAACCCAAGGCATCACTTCCCATAGCAGCACAGTTATTACGTGTTTGTGTCAGGTCCCAAAGACTATCTGAGCCTCAGTTTCTTCGTTTGCGAAATGAAATGCTCCATGACAAGGACTTTTAGAATTGGGTCAGTATCCAGCTGGAATACTCAGGGGAAGGTGCACAAGAGGAAGGGAAAAAGGATGTGAAAACAGGATTCGTTCTGTGCAGACCCCTCCCGCTCTGTATGTCACTGTAAACATCATCAATCCGAACGTCACTGTGGTAAGGCAGGGGCTGGTGTCCCACTTTACAGAGGCAGAGGCCGTGTGGAAGGTGAGTGACTCTTGTGGTTATGAGTACAGTTTGGGGCGTACAAGCCTGTCCTGCTCAGGTCTGGGATTGCAAGCAGGAGCCGCCATGCCCAGCCACTTGTAAGAGTTTTAACTGTCATTAAAAAAAAAGTTTTTGACATGATGAAAATGTGCAAGATACTTATTGAAACTTATTTTTTTTTAAATGCCTCATAACAAATAAAAATTTGTAGCAACGAATTTAATAGATGTATGAAGCAGGTTTTCTTTTGGAAGGGAATGACAAAAACTTGACGTTATTTCCCAGATTTTTGCTTTTTTAAAACTTCTGAAAAATAACTGTTTCTATCTCACCCTTATGTAATTCCTGGATGTATGTAAGAAATTTTGCAATACAGTAACAGAGAAGAAATATTTAAGTAAATCGATGAATTCCTGGTCATCAGTTTTTCAAGTTACATAATCTTAGATAAAGTATACACGTATAGAACGAGTGTAAGCTCATTTTCACAGAATTAAAGGTTCAGTATTTTCTCCAAGTGTCTTTTTCCCCTTTCCTTTTTTTGGGTCACACCTTCTTGAGATAACCCACATACCTGTAGCTCACCCACGTCCGTGCTAGCCATCACTCCTTAGGGTCTACTTTTCTCAGCCCCAGGTGACCACTGACCACTGTCTCTATCCATTTGCCTATTCTGGGCATATACATGAAGCCCTTCGGTACGATCTTTCATGACTGGCTTCTTTCTCTTAGAATGATGTTTTCAGGTTTCTTCCGCGTTTTTAGCATTTTCAGCATTCTGCTTCCCCCAGTTGACGTTCCCTTCAGTGTATGAGGGTTCTGGTTACTCCACATCCTCAAAAATACCATCCACTTTAGCAACCTTGGTGGTCCCAAAGTGTGGTTTTTATTTGCGTTTTCCTGATGTCACATGACATTGAGTCTTTTCATGTGCTTATTGGACATTTGTGTATCTTTTTGGAGAAACGTCTATTCAGATCCTTGGCCCATTTATTACCTGGATTGTCTTTGTGACTGAGTTGTAAAAGCCTTATGTTAGGTGCACATCCTTTATCAGGTATATAATTTGAGAGTCTTTTCTGGCTGAGCGAGGTGGCTCAGGCCTATCATCCCAGTCCTTTTGGAGACTGAGGCGAGAGGATTGCCTGAGGCCAGGGGTTTGAGACCAGCCTAGGCAACTTGGTGAGAACTCGTCTCCACAACAAAAATCAAAAAATAAGCTGGGTGTGGTAGTGTACAGCTGTAGTTCCAACTACTTGGATGGCTGAGGCGGTCGAGGCTGCGGTGGCCATGAGCATGCCACTGCCCTCCAGCCTTGGCAATAGAGTGAGACTCCAACTTGAAAAAAAAGGAAAAGAAAATCTTTTCTCCAATTCTTTGAGCATTTTACTTGTTTGATGGTGTTCTTGGAAACACGAAAGTTTTTGATTTCTATCACATCCAGTTTATTTATATTTTCTTTTGTTGCTTGTGCTTCTGGCATTATATTAAAGAAATGGAGATTTATTTCAAGATCTTGAAGATTTATACCTATATTTTCTTTCTTTTTTTTGAGTTGGAGTCTCACTCTGTCGCCCAGACTAGAGTGCAGTGGCTGCTCCTGGCCACCGCAGCCTCGACCTGCTGGGCTCCGGCGATCCTTCCGCCTCAGCCTTCCAAGTAGCTTGAACTACAGGCGTGTGCTACCATGCCCAGCTAATTTTTTGATTTATTTTAGAGATGAGGTCTTGCCAAGTTGCCAAGGCAGGTCTCGAACTTGCAGGCTCAGGCAATCTACTCACCTCAGCCTCCCAAAGGCGTGGGATTACAGGCTGAGCCACCGAGCCCGGTTATACCTATATTTTCTTCTAAGAGTTTGATACATTTATGTCTTTGATTTCACTTTGAGTTAATTTTTATGGATAATGTGAGACAGGGGTTCAACTTCTTTATTTTATACTTGGATACCCGGTTGTTCCAGTACCATTTGTTGAAAAAGCTATTTTTTTCCTCAGTGAATTGTTTTAACCACCCCTTGTTTTTCATATTTCTTCTGAGGCTGATTTACTAAATAGTTTATGAATTGATCATAATAAAATTCTCATTATTATTTTTACACTTTTTTTTTTGCTGTTTTGAAGTTAGGTAGTCTTGGAATAGATCATTTATCAACATTAATCTTTGAAAATATCTAAAATATGTATTGTTTTTAATATTATAAATAAATGCACATAAATAACAGTTAACCTTTATGTAGTGCTTACTGTGTACCAGGCACTATTCTAAGCACTCCGCATATTCATCTTCATTTATTAATCTCCATAACAGCCATATAAGGCAGATACAATTATTATCCCAGTTTTCTGGTTGAGGGAGCTATTTGCAGAGAGAATAAGTAGCTCATTCAAGATCAGATGTAGCTAGTCGTCACAGAGCCAGATCAGCCCAGACATTGAAGCACTGCCTTACTATATAATACTATTTTGAAAAAAACAGCCTCTGTAGCTGGAAATCTATGGCTATGATGGACAGGTTGGGCATCCCTGATCCAAAAATCCAGAATCTGAAATGCTCCAGAGCACTGGCGTGGTGTTACCAGTGGAAAATTACACACTTGATTTAATGGGATGAGTCTCCGTCAACACACAGCAGCCCCCAGGGATATATCACAGCCCCCTTCAACTGGGATATATCTTCTCCTCATATGCCCAGGTCACCCCACTTTACACTCCGCAAGAGGCAACAAACAGCACTTGTGTAGGTATGCTATGCCAACAGCTGGCTCCTCATGGTGCCAGACATGGGGCCAAGACCTGCAGGCATCACTTGCTCTGTTTTTTTGCTGATTCTTTGCTCTGTGGTGTAAAGATATTGTTGAAAGTGTCAAAGGGGCCTGCAGATACCCCTTGGGTAACAGTGGCAAGAAAAAGAGAAAGCATTTATCTATGGCACAGAAAGTCCAGCTGTTGGAGAAATTGGATGGAGGTATAAATGTGTGTAAGCTGTATGTGAAATGTACGCCAATTGATGTTTAGACTTGGGTCCTATTCCAAGATATTCCATGATGTGCTTGTAAATATTCCAAAGTTGGGAAAAATTCCAAGACCTCAAACACTTCAGGCCCTAAGCATTTCAGATAAAGAATGGTCTACCTGCACAGGTGATAGCAGTCTTTCCTTGCCCCCTCTCTCTCATAGACATAGACTTCCATCTCCAAATTGACCTACTAAAATGCCTTACGACATTGGAGCTAGAATATTCCTTGAAGTTCCCTGGAGCCATGTGAATTTAAATGATAAGATGCTGTGTTCTGGCCAGGCACAGTGCTCATGCCTATAATCCCAGCACTTTGGGAGGCCAAGGTGAGAGGATTGCCTGAGCCCACGGGTTCGAGACCAGCCTGGTCAACTTGGCGAGACCTCGTCTCTACAATAAATCAAAAAATTAGCCGGGTGTGGTGGCGCATGCCTGTGGTTCCTGCTACTTGGAAGGCTGAGGCAGAAGGATCGCCTGAGCCCAGCTGGTTGAGGCTGTGGTGGCCGTGAATGTGCCATTGCACTCCAGCCTGGGCAATGGAGTGAGACTCCAACTCAAAAAAAAGTCTGTGTGTGTGTGTGTGTGTGTGTGTGTGTGTGTTTCAAAAGAATCAATATGTTATAAGGGGTTATAATCCCTCATTAATCTATTTCACTTACAGGATTATAAAAAAAAATGAAACAGTGACACTTTAATATTGATGGGCTCAGTACCTATGATGATATTGTGGACTGCCTGAGCGAGGGTCTTCTGCTGACCTGAGCTATATGGGTAATCTGACAAGGATGGTGGAAGGATGATTTTAAGAAATAAGTCATAACAATCTGGCTGCAACATTTATTAATTTCAAATTCAAATCTGTTTTCATTAGGCGGTTGTAATCTGAAGAATAAGTCTACCCAGTCTTTGGAGTATTGTGCTGAATTACTGGGTTTGGACCAAGATGATCTCCGAGTAAGTTTGACCACAAGAGTCATGCTGACCACTGCGGGGGGCACCAAAGGAACTGTCATCAAGTAAGCTCCGTGACTCGCTGTCATGCAAGCATTCTTCCTTGTCGTTTGTTGGGAACAATCTTTTCTGAGAACCCTGAGATTTAAAGTCGATCTGTATGCATCGTTTATCCTTTTTCTTAAGCTCTAAAACCTGCACCTGATAGGTTGGAATTCTGTGCATCTCACTGTAGTAATCCACCATATAAATAAATTGGGTTTAGCAGAGTCTTGAAGTTGTTCCTTGCAGGTATCTGGAACTTATGAGATAAGAGAAGGCTTTACTTTTGCACAACTGTGAAAATGTGAGCTGATATGTACATCGATATCTGACAGTTTTAGGCTGATCATCATTTGACTTTTTTTTTTTTAATTTTCTTTTTGAGTTGAGTCTCACTCCATCGCCCAGGCTGGAGTGCAGGGGCACCCCAGTTGCAACCTGCTGGGCCGTGGCGATCCTTCCACCTCAGCCTTCCAAGGAGCCAGAACTACAGGCACGTGTTACCATGCCCGGCCAGTTTTTTTGATTATATTGTAGAGATGAGGTCTTGCCAAGTTGCCTAGGTTGTTCTCGAACACGTGGGATCAGGCAATCTCCTTGCCTCAGCCTCACAAAGTGCTGGGATGACAGGCTTGAGCCACCACGCCCAGCCTCATTTGACTTTAAAAGCAAATTTTCATGCAAATGGTATATGCTAGAACTTCTATTAAGCAGAGCTCACTTTAGCAAAATACTCAGTGAATGAAACCTCCCTGACCTTTAGGATTGGTTCTGTTAGAAGACATTGCAAAAGACAGGGAAATAAAGGATTAGCCAAGTTTGTAAAAATCAGAGACCAGGACCATCTAGATTGTACCTGGGTGTATGTCCACTTTTGGCTAAATAGCCTGTATCCGTGCATTTCTGGTTTGGTATTGTAGACTAAAACTTGGGTTCACCATTCTGAGGTTCTGTAGGGTCTTCATTTGTGGGGATCAAAAGGCAGACCCTCTGTCTCTTGCTAACTAAGACCTGCAATGAGTTCTAGAGATGATTCCAGAAAAATTAAAACAGGAAGGAATGCTTGCAATATTGTTTTAACCACTGAGAAAATTGGCTACCTCTGAGACCTTTGGAAATATCAGCAAGACATGTGTTGCTGGATACTTTGCTAGGCTACATCAAAATAATTTTTTTTTGGGCAGGGGATCAGAGTCTCACTTTGTCACACAGGCTGGAGGGCAGTGGCATGCTCATGGCCACTGCAGCCTTGACCTGCTGGGCTCAGGCGATCCCTCCGCTTCAGCCTTCTGAGTAGCTGGGACTATAGGCATGTGCCACCATGCTGGCTAACTTCTTGACTTACTGTAGAGACAAGGTCTCACCAAGTTGCCCAGGCTGGTCTCTAACCCCTGGGCTCAGGCAGTCCTCTGGCCTCTGCTTCCCAAAGTGCTGGGATTACAGGTGTGAGCCACCGCACCCAGCCCCAACATAATTCTTATAATAAAGAAAAGCTCTGGGGAAGCCGTGCCCCATGGTTCTTGGTTCCTTAGTGCTGTCTCTGGACCCAGGATAGGCCATAAAGGCACAGGGACTGGTCCCGAGACTGCTCCTCTGTTTTTCCAATACTGTGTGTTACAGAGTGTGCTTTTGTGTGTCTTGTGTGCAGGGTGTCCACACAAAGTTCATTTCAAGAAAGAGTTTCATTGCAGGAAGTATGAGTTGGAAAAGCACTATTAGAGGGTACTCAAGGGCCAGGCTGGCCTTAGTTTTTTGAGTCAGAGTCTTACTCTGTCGCCCAGGCTGGAGTGCATGCTCACGGCCATCCCAGCGTTGAGCTGCTGGGTTCCAGCAATCTTTCTGCCTTAGCCTCCCAAGCAGCCGGGACTATAGGCATGCACTACCATGCCTGGCTAATTTTTGATTCATTGTAGAGATGAGGTCTCGCCAAGTTGCCCAGGCTGGTCTTGAACTCGCGGGCTCAGGCAGTCCCCTCACCTTGGCCTCCCAAAGTGCTGGGATGACAGGCTCGAGCCACTGTGCTCAGCTGGACAGTTCACATTTTAAGACATAAACATTTTTCCTAAACAGAAAGAAGTTACCAAACTTTAAAGTTATCCTGAATTAAGCACAAAATTTCTTTTTGCATTTACGGAAAGTCAAAAGGAAGGTTATTTCTTTGAATAACTTTTTATATATTCAGCAAGTAAATTGAAGTGTAAATTAAGGCTAAAATGAATTTGCAGGCTTGACGTTCTTTTACCCAGTAATGGATTTGGATCTAATTTTAGGGTGTTGCCTTCAGGTTTCTCTTGCAGTTTTCTGCTTATCTGCCTTTATTGGTGCCTGTTCCCCCGTGACTTTGGTCATTATTTTGTTCCTCCTAGTGCATGTGTTTGGATGCACCTTGACCTTGGGCGTCCGACATTCTTTTCGCAGTGCACTGCCATGAAGAATATTCACGGGTATGGTCTTCCTTCGTAGGGTGCCCTTGAAAGTAGAGCAAGCAAACAATGCACGCGATGCCTTGGCAAAGACGGTCTACAGCCACCTTTTTGATCACGTGGTGAACAGAGTAAATCAGTGTTTCCCTTTTGAGACATCATCCTATTTTATTGGGGTTCTAGATATTGCTGGTTTTGGTAAGTATAGTTCTTTTGTGAGTTTTTTTTGTTAAATACTTTTTTTGCATGTTTAAAAAAAGCATTTTTTCCCTTGTAATACCTATTACTTAATGTATTTTTAGTCAGAAGTCCATACCTGCAGTTTGTGAAATGACTTACATCGGAAGCTGATACTTTAAAAAAAAAACAAAGGAAAGACTCACGGGGGTTTGTGTTGGTCATGCTAATGCTAAAATCAAAACATATTGATCTAAATGGTTTATAGTTAAGGATACCTCTGTACTCTTAAGTGAATATAAGTGAATAAAGGCAAACTCTTGTGTGTTACTAATAAAGATCACAAGGTCACTTGTTTAAATAAAGATAATGATGTCACCACAACCATTGAAAAACATATGGGACTGGGTAAGGCCTATAGTACAGGCCAACTCCTATGTAAACATTCATTGTTAGTGTGAATTGCCAGCGCCTGGCTATTTCCAATTAATCTTCCATCACATAAGTAAGATATGAAGATAAGTCATTGAGAACAAGCGTAGAGCTGTTTAACCAGAAATGAAATGGGTCACCCGTGTGTGAATGCTGCCTTGATCTGAATGACTGTGTTGTCGACATCTTGTAGTAAGTCTTATAGTTTTTATAACTGGGCTTTTTCGACGTGGCCTTCCTCCTTTATGGTTTGTTTGCCTTTGCTAAGGGAAGGGATATGTGTTTACATTTTGGGAGGGACAGGGTTTTGCTTTGGATGTGATATGTAGATATTAAGGTTTATAATAAAGTATTACCTTTGTTCAGAGGTAGAGAAACACCCATCACTGACTTATGATTTCACAGCCTAGATATTTGTTTCCTGGTCTACACCAGTTTTAGCATGACACACACACAAACACACACATACACACACAGAATCATACAATTTTAAAGCTATATGGATCTTAGATATCGTATAATACAATTTCTTTATTTGTTTTTTATATTTATTATATATTTTATTACAAAGATGTAGGTAATCTCTTAATTTTAGAAATGAATTATTATCCACAGTAGCTTTGATAATTCTAATTTTACAGATTATGCAGGAAAAAAATCTTTGAAAGCCCTTGTGTTTTAAGTCATGTTTGTGCTTTAATTTGGATTGCTTTCATATCTGTGCTTTAATAAATTATTACAAGTGGCTTACATTTTCTATCCTTCACTATACAAGATTTAACTCATTTGACAAACACCTTTTTTTTGGTCAGTTGAAGTAGGGTATTTTTAATACTTAATATTTCTTTTTTTTTGAGTCGGAGTCTTGCTTTGTCACCCAGGCTGGAGTGCAGTGGCACACTCACGGTCACCGCATCCCTGACCTGCTGGGCTCAGGCGATCCTTCCACCTCAGCTTTCCAAGTAGCTGGAACTACAGACATGCGCCACCACACCCAGCTGATTTTATGGTTTATTGCAAAGACGTGGTCTCACCAATTTACCCAGGCTGCTCTCAAACCCTTGGGCTCTTTTCTCAGCCTCCCAAAGTGCTGGGATGACAGATGTGAGCCACCACACCCAACAATACTTAATATTAATGCCTAAAACATTTCAAATCATGCAACAAGAGAACATTTGGAGAGCGTATGCCAATCGTGTGTATTTTTTTAACCTAATTTTCAATCATGCCATTGTTACGATAACATTTTGCTCTGTGATACATTTACTTGAAGTTGATCGGACAATGACTGTTGGCTCTGGTTTTGTGTTTTCAGAGTACTTTGAACATAACAGTTTCGAACAATTTTGCATTAACTATTGCAATGAAAAACTTCAGCAATTTTTCAACGAAAGGATTCTGAAGGAGGTAATTGCCATTATAACTTAAACTTAGGATCTGCGTTAAGCTGTCTTGAATTTCAAGGACGAGACATGCTGCAGTGAGCCCACCTGATGGGCTTGATGGGGCGTAAGGGCCATGGCCCTGGGGCCCAGGAAGCCCCCGCACTTCAGAAGCGTTCAAGTCACACACGCCGCTTAGGGACCCGGCAGAAACTCACAGGCGACCCCTTGGAAGTGAACTCTGTTCTTTCTCATGGGCAGCTTTTCCTTTTTCTTTTTCTGACTCTGTTTTTCCTTTTTCTGACTCTGTTGTCTGTGCTTCTGTCCCTGCCAGACGATCTTGTCCTGTCCCTCCTGACCTTGGTGTCTCTGCCCTCCTCTCAAGCTTCTCTGCTTCTGCCTCTCTCTGCCGTCTGCTTGCCCTCTCTCTGTGTAGCAGCATCACAGCCATCATGGGAGGGCCAGGGCCTCCGTGGCCTGATGTGCCTCTGGGCAGGAGTCTTCCTGCCACATACGACCTTTTGGACTGCAGCCACCAGGAATGGGCATGCCTTTGGCAGGCACCATCTCTGTCCAGTAAGAAACTTTACTGCCACTGCTCATAATGGACAACTATGGGCATGGCAGACACTGCATACCAAGTCTCAGAAAGCTACTTCGTAAGCCTTGAGAATGCAGAGTGAGTCAAGAGGCTCTGTTTCCCCTTGAATTTGAATTCTTGTTTTTTTTTTTTGAGTTGGAGTCTCTCTGTCGCCCAGACTCGAGTGCAGTGGTGCGATCATGGCCACCGCAGGAAATTGGATTCTTTAATATTTCCTTCCATTGCCTTTCATCCCTTTTTGGTGCTGTTTGAAAGGTATGTGATTGAATGAGGATAGGAGAGTTAAAGGGACCTCGGACATCACCTGGTCCAGCCCTTTGTCTTACCGATGAAGAAGCCAGTTCCCAGAGCAGACTTGTAGTCCCATTTCTCTGGATCCCACGCTGTGATCTCTTCTTAGCACTGCTCTGTCCTGATTTCTGTTCTCTATGGCGCCTGGGATGAACCGTACAGTGTTTTCTTTCTTACTTCCATCTCATCTATTTTTTCCACATTTTTTATCGTCTGTGTCTTTATGGGCTTCCCAGTGCATTTTGGTCTTCATCCATTTTGCTTATGTGCATAGTTAAGTCAATTCAAGCATAAACAGACAGGTAAAATGAGCACTTATCCGGAAGTTGGTTTCTCTGAAAATGTCTTATGCAGGTGCATTTGTTCATCTATGATTATGTGATGTGTTACTCGCATGCCTCTCATTTAGCATAACCGAATCTTTCCCTTCCACAAAATGCAGCGAGAAGCTTTATCTGGAAACTGAATAAAGAGGAGACAGTGTTTTGATTTATATTCACTTTGATAACATCCTGTAAAATAAATGTGGGTTTCAGATTCAGATTGGGTTAAAGTGGACCGTGCCTTCTGGAGTTTTGGAAACCTTTTCTAGTGTATCTCCTGGGAGGAAATACTTAAATAATTCAAGAAAAAATGTTAAGACATGTTAACTTAGGCTCATTGCTTAGTTTACCCATATGTGATAAAAATCCTTTAAATTTTTTTCTAAGAAGATATGAGGACTCAACTTTGACTCATACATTTTCTCCTAAACTATGCATATTTTCCCCAAATGATACAAACCTTGTATATTCTATCACTGTGTAGGTACCAAAGCCCATTTGCAGTTCATTTCTTTTTCCTTAATTGTAGTATCTGTCCGCAAATGTTCAAAATCTCTTCCTTCTTTGGAAAACCATTTAGAGGTATACTAGTTGGTCTACACCCTGGCATTCTAATTAGTAAATATAACAATCAGGAATAGCACAAAACGTGGAATCTACTTCATACTGGATGGTATTCTCATATCTGTGATGGTGATTTCATTTTTAGGAACAAGAACTCTATCAAAAAGAAGGCCTGGGTGTGAATGAAGTGCATTATGTGGATAATCAGGACTGTATAGGTAGGTGTGGTTTCACTCTACCTTTGAGAAACGTGGGAAGGTGTGAAGGCATGCACTCGTGACTTTTCTGTGTCCTGTGATTGATGATACTGGTTGTGGGACTTGAAACTGATATTTGAGAGAGGTTTGGTTCCTCTGAACCGCTTGGAAGTTATTTTTCCTACCAAGGCATCACATTTCGCTTTGTTGAAAGTTTTGCTGAAGTCTCTTATTTGTTGTGACGGATATGCTCTGACTCAGGTAGCTGCTGTGTGAATCATTTGAGGGGGAAACTCAAGTTTCTCAGGCAGCACAAGCATCTGTGACCCTGCGTGAGGCCAAGCCCAGGCAGGGCTGTCAGGTGACTTGCTTTCTGTGGCTCTCTTGGTCTTCCTCTCTTCTGTGCAGGGGCTGCTCCCTCCAACTGGCTGCAAGTTGGCTTTGGAGATTCCACATGTCATGTCCATTCCATGCTTGGCAGCCGGAGAGTGGGGCTCTCTGTTTTCTGTTCTTCCAATGAAGAGACCAGACCCCCCTCCCTGCTTCCTGCGGGCTTTCAGACTGAGCTTTGCGGCAAGCCTGGCTTGAAAACCCAGTTTGACAATCTGGTCAGCAACTCATGTGACAGATGTGAGACAAATAGCATAATAATAATCATAATACTACCTCACATACACAACTTTTGCAAGCATTTCCCCATGGTACCTGGTCCCCTCAGCCTTCCCTTACCACACGGCACCTGTTCTCACCTGGCTTTCTGATGGTGAGGCGGGTGTCTTGGTGGGAACGCCTCCCCTCCCGCCTGTCTTCCATCTCACCTCTGCCTCCCACACCTGCCAGAACACTGTCACCTGTAGTTAGTTCAGCATGTCCCTCCGTCACTACCACTGATGGCCCAGGAACCATCATTTTCTGGCCAATGCAGTAAGAATCTTGACCTTTCTACCTGGGTCCTATAGCTCTGTTTCACTCAACAGTTCTTACAGACTATATTTAAGCAGTTTACATTTTACGTTTGTTTTGGACAGATGGAAGTTCAGGCAAATGAATGGAAAGAGCATAAAATGTGCTGTTGCTGAATAGTTTTGTTTGAAGGCATTTAAATCAGTTTCTACAATTTTCTTTTTTGAGTTGGAGTCTCACTCTGTCGCCCAGGCTGGAGTGCAACGGCACACTCAAGGCCACTGCACCTCGACCTACTGGGCTCAGGTGATCCTTCCAAGTAGTTGGAACCACAGGCACGCACCACCATGCCCGACTGATTTTTTTGATTAATTGTAGAGACAAGGTCTCGCCATGTTGCTCAGGCTGGTCTTGAACCCCTGAGCTCAGGCAATCCTCTCGCCTCGCCCTCCCAAAGTGCTGGGATTACAGGCTTGAGCCACCACGCCCAGCTACAGTTGTAATTAAAATGCTCTGAGCTCAAATTTTTTTGTCATTTCACTTCACCTTACATAGAGATGTCATCTGGGGAAGGACTTTCTGTCTCTTTGGCCCCTCATCCAGTTTACAGGTGGAATGATGACCATAATTAGTTGCCTTCTTTATGGAGTTGTTTCCCTAAAACCTATATTAAATAGGTGGTGTAACTTTTTAACAAATGGCCAGATCTGAAATAATAATTCATGTGCTGGCCCTAGCCTTTGAGAGACTACTTGTAGCATCATCTATTATTTTGTTTCTGATCCATCCTTTGACATTTGTGATCAGCGGATTGTTCACGCATCCTAAAAACATTATTATTATTTTTTTTTACCCCATTGCATTTTCGTTTTTTGAAACAGATTTAATTGAAGCAAAATTAGTGGGAATTCTGGATATTCTGGATGAAGAAAATCGCCTTCCCCAGCCAAGCGACCAACACTTTACATCTGCCATCCACCAGAAGCACAAGGACCATTTCCGACTCACTGTGAGTGTGCATTCAAAAGTCGAGACCCTTGGTGGGAGGAGGAACCGTTGAAGGGCTGCACTGAACGGTGGATATGGTTAGGTAACTAGAGTCATAAATAATGTCGGGTTTAGAGCACCGTGTCCTATCAAGTGCAGCATCTTCCTCAGGTGGCGTGTTCTTGATGATCGTGATTTAGGCCATTAAGGCCCTTTTCTTGGGATGGAAAGTCCATTTCACCCTTCTTCTGACGTGCAAGGGACGTGCACGCTCTCTTTGTGTTTTCTCTTCTGAGCTAAGTGGCTGCCCGTCGCTTTGGTATCATGTGACCTTTGTCATGGCCCAGGGGTTACACCGAGAATCACAAGCACCATCGGTCTACATATTTGTACATCCAGCAGTGAAGCCGTGACCCAGGACTTGGCCTGGCAGAAGCCATCCCTATTGGACGGTGATAAGCCAATTCATTCCGATCTTTCTGAAGGAGTTTTGAGTAGAAAATGTACTCAGAAGGGAAGTAGAAGTGGAAGCCATAGGAGGATGAGGTGGAGTAAAGGGAACCACAGACCCAGAGTGGTAGAAATAAATGGGAGTTCCACTCTCAAAGGGTCAGGAGAGCTGTCTGCTGGACTGCTGCTGGGTCCTGGAGCTGCCCTTGAATCCTTGAGGTAGCGACGAGTGGAGCCGTCCCCATGAGCCTGCGCTGTGTGGTTGTCGAGGTGTTCCTTGTGTTTGCCCTATTCTGTGTTTGTCTTTTCACTCAATCGTCTTCCCCTGAGATAATACCAGCCCAATTCCGTCCTAGTGCCCAGAAAGAATCTGACTGTCGCAGAGCAATACCAATGTCCGTTTCAGCCACAAAGATCGATGCTATCTCATATTATTATTATGGATAACAACATCAACGACAACAAAAGGCAGAGAGAGAAAGGGAGAAAAGAGATGCTCCCTAGAGTTGCTGAGTGAAACGGACACATGCCTCCCAGGCTGTATTGTTTTGAGGTTGGAGCAGTTGAGCAATCTTTGTTTTGATGGATCCAGGAGTTTGAGTGGAAACAAGTATTTTCACCTCCATTTATCGTTAACAAAATAGGTTCGATGGATTTTCCTGAAAGATGGATATCATGGTGCCAACCTTCTGTAGGGAATCAGCTTCCACAGCCACCTGCTCCACTCACGTGGACTTCTTCTGTATCCCTCAATGTATCTGGTGGTGTGGAACCTATTTATCTTCTTTTGGCGGAGATAGAAATAAACCAATATGTGTCCTCAGCAAACCTTTGTAGACCTTCACCATACGCATCCAGCCCTCTGACTCTTTGCTCACTGGTGTTGGTTGTGACCAGCCTGGGAGCTCATGGTCACCTTTACCAGGGGTACTGACCACTTGTCAGCACAACTATGACCGGGCTCTCAGGGGCACGTCACTCAAAGATAGCACAATGAAGGATCAGGAGTGGGCTTTGGCTGCTTTTCTCAAGTAAGAAGTGTAAAGCAGTCAATCCTAATTTTTTTTTCTTTTTTTTCTTTTTTCTCTATCACCCAGGCTGGAGGGCGGTGGCACGCTCCCAGCCACTGCAGCCTCAACCTGCTGGGCTCCGGTGATCCCTCCACCTCAGCCTTCCAAGTAGCTGGAACTACAGGCGCGCACCACCACGCCTGACTAATTTTTTGATTTATTGTAGAGACGAGGTCTTGCCAAGTTGCCCGGGCAGGTCTCAAACCTGTGGGCTCAGGCAATCCACTCACCTCGGCCTCCCAAAGCGCTGGGTTGACAGGCTGAGCCACCGAGCCTGGCCATCAATCCTGATTTATACAGGTCATTCCTTTGATTGTATTTTTTTAAAAAAATAAATATAGTCACTTTATAAGTTGTGATCACTTAGATGGGCCAGGCACTGCTCTACTGCTTTTGCTTGTGTTGTTTCATTTAATCCTGGTGGAACCTCCATTCTGCAGAAG
This sequence comes from Carlito syrichta, assembly GCF_000164805.1. NCBI lineage: Eukaryota > Metazoa > Chordata > Mammalia > Primates > Tarsiidae > Carlito > Carlito syrichta. The sequence continues at coordinate 203,861 of NW_007231594.1, read as the reverse complement.
GAGACATACCAGGAGAGATTAAGGGGCACGCCCAGCATGGCCACTGAAGCCGTGGGTTTGCCAGTGAGGCTGGGCGGTCTGGCTGCAGAGCTTGCAGGCTGATTCATCCTGCGGTGTCAACCTGCATGAGAAGGCCCTCTGTGTTCTTCTGCTTATGCTCTGACTTCCAGCAGACCTCTAGGGCTGCCAAGTCTTAAGTTTTCTCACTTTTTTTTTTTTTAGTATTCTTAAAATTTATATTATTTTAGAGATGCAGGATACAATTCAGGATTAGGTATACAAGTGTCAAAAATTTTGTTGAATGGAAGAGTAATATTGTTTGGGTGAAGTATTCTGTACATTTCCTTTTTTAATTAATTATTTATTATAAAGATGTGGGTTACAATTCAGGGTTAGGGTTAGGTATACCAACATTAATCACGCAAGTACCCTTGTTGATGAGGCATGCCCTTCCCTCCCCCAGCAGGAGTCAGTCATACGCAGTGTTTTATCACAGAAACAAAGAACAGAGTTCTATATGTTCTCACTCATAAGGTGACCTTGAACAATTATAGTGAGATAAGAAAGCGATTGGCAGTAGTAGGAAACTGTCAGGGGAGGTGGGGGGTGGAACTGACAGTTGAGGTTTTCTCACTTTAAGATGAGATTACCTTCCTTAACCTTAGGTTGTCTTGAGGGCCAGATGTGATCTTGCATGTGAAGGCTTTTCAAAAAACTTTAAATATGACGCAGATAAGAGATGTGACAATTAAATGGTACAGCCCTAAATGGATCTCGTTTTCTTGAAATAGATTCAGGCTTATAGTGTAGACATATTAGCATGGTTGGTCTGAAGCTGTGGGAGAGGCCCCATGCTGATTTCTGATGTTGTTTTACCTAGCTGCACATGGGAAACCCTTGAGGGAAATGGTCCAGGGTTGGATGGAGGTGCAGAGCTCTCCAGGTGACTAATGCAGCACCATGGTTGAGGTCCACGGCTGGAGAAATGGGTGGTTAGCTTTATAAAGCACCAGCTATGGTTTTTTTTCCTTTCCTTTTTTTGAGTTGGAGTCTCACTCCATCACCCAGGCCGGAGTGCAGTGGCACATTCAAGGCCATCCCAGTGTTGACCTGCTGGGCTCCCACGATCTTTCTGCCTCAGCCTTCCAAGTAGCTGGAGCTATAGGCATGCACTACCACACCTGGCTAATATTTGATTTTATTGTAGAGATGAGGTCTCTCCAAGTTGCCCAGGCTGGTCTCGAACCCACAGGCTCAGGCAGTGCTCTCGCCTTGGCCTCCCAAAGTGCTGAGATTGCAGGCTGAGCCACTGAGCCTGGCCAGCCAGCTATATTTTGAATGTGGTGTGTGTGTGTTTGTGTGTTTGTCTAACACCCATTTTCTTCCCTAATAAATTCTACTAAATATTTGCTCAATATCACTGGTACTTTAAGGCATCCTAGGTTATGTTTTTATTTTTATTTAAAAAATTTTTTTTGAGTTGGAGTCTTACTCCATCACCCAGGCTGGAGTGCAGGGGCACGCTCACGGCCACCACATCCTCGACCTGCTGGGCTCCGGTGATCCTTCCACCTCAGGCTTCCAAGTAGCTGGAACTACAGCATGCGCTACCATGCCCGGCTAATTTTTTTGATTTATTATAGAGACAAGGTCTCGCCCAGTTACCCAGTCTGGTCTTGAACCCCTGGGCTCAGGCAGTCATCTCTCCTCTGCCTCCCAGAGTGCTGGGATTACAGGCTTGAGCCACCACACCTGGCCTAGGTTATGTTTTTTGCAAAACTTTCCGTTATAACTTTAAGTATTTTATATCTCTCATGTTTTCCAGAGGAAGATTACGTAATATGTTTTCGACCCTCTCATAACGCATGTGTGTGTTGTTTTTCAGATTCCCAGAAAGTCTAAGCTGGCAGTTCACAGGAACATCAGGGATGACGAAGGCTTCATCGTGAGGCATTTTGCAGGGGCGGTGTGCTACGAGACAGTGAGTGTGACTCCACAGAGGAGAGCCGTTGGGTGTAAACTTGCCCTCTACAATTTAACACCATCCAGCCACATGTGGCTGCTTGCATTTAATGCCAGCAAGTTAGAGATTCAGTTCCTCGGTACACTGGCCCCACTTCAAGTGCTCAATATCCACACGGCCTGTGTGGACGGTCTTGGCCAGCGCAGACAGACAGACACACAGATCATTTCTGTCATCACAGGAAGCTCTGTCGGACAGAACCCCGTTAAGGGATATTGTTATCACAGGGTGGATTGATACAGTGCCGTCTGATTTATTTTCCAGACCCAGTTTGTGGAGAAAAATAATGACGCCTTACATATGTCTCTTGAGTCTTTAATATGTGAATCCAGGGATAAGTTTATACGAGAGCTCTTTGAGTCATCCACGAATAACAACAAAGATACCAAACAGAAAGCAGGAAAACTTAGCTTCATCAGCGTTGGAAACAAGTTTAAGGTATCTGAGTTAAAGTATTGACATCTTCTTACTGCATTTAAATTATTGACATCTTCAGATAAAATGCATTGTTTTATATTCTCAAACGGAGAATGTAGCTCACTGTCAGAAGCCCCTTGAGTGAAGTTCAAGAGCAGACCCTGCCTCGTTGATATTCACATGTGAAATATCATCATGAGGCCCAGTCATTGAACAAAAGATGCATGCGCAATTCTCCAAACGGGTCCGTTCTTGACATACCCCAATCGCGTCGTCTGACGTTCTGCTTCTGCATACTGTCCGGTTGACCTTCAGCCTTCTCTTTCCCACGTGTTTTCTGTTTCCTTCCTCATCAGCAGTTTGGTTTTAGCTGGAGTAACTCGGGCTGCTAGAGAGGACTAGTTGAGTTGGGAGAGAGGAAAGCCAGGCGCGGCCAGGGCTTCAGGTAAACAACTGCTTTCGTGGACTCCTATTTACATGGCGGCTGCCTGTGACACAAAGCCCGTGTCAGGTTGATGATTCAGTTTGTGATTCATTTCCAATGTGTTTGCTCTCACAGTGGCATTGTGGGTGTGCATAGCCTACTAAAATTTGATGAAAGCTTTTTAATAGCTTTTGTGAAAGATACGTGCTCAGGTGTGGCAAACTCTTCAGACTGTTTATTTACCTTGGAAGGCTATTTCGTTTGTTGCATTAATTTGGGGTCGGGTATTTATTTTTGGAGGTGTGCTCTAGAGATGGGTCTCCACTAGTGGGTTCTAATTGTTGAATATTAGTGTAGACAAAATAATTTTAAAACTTACGTTACAATTTAGTGAACAACAAGCTGTCATACATAGAACAAAGTAATGGAATTCATTTCTGTCTTACAACTTTCCATAAAGTGTTATTGTAATGTTTACAATAGCACTCACATTTGCCTTTCATCATATATACTTTATTTATTATTTTTTTTTGAGTTGAAGTCTCACTCTGTCGCCCAGACTAGAGTGCAGTGGCTGCTCCCGGCCACCGCAGCCTCGACCTGCTGGGCTCCGGCGATCCTTCCGCCTCAGCCTTCCAAGTAGCTGGAATTACAGGCATGCGCTACCACGCCCGGCTGATTTTTTGATTTATTGTAGAGATGAGGTCTCGCTGCCCAGGCGGGTCTCGAACCCGCGGGCTCAGGCAATTCACTCCCCTCAGCCTCATCATATATACTTTAATTAGGAATAATATTTAAGTGTCAGGATACTGTCATACTGATAACATAAGCCTCCTTAAATCCTGATCATGTTTATAGGAGCTGGTTTTTTCAAAAAAGCTTAACCATAAATATAGGGAAATTGTATAATACACCTTTAGGTAACTGGTTAGAGGCCTTGAGTTTTGTTATAAATTGTATTTACTCCTAATGAGTTCCTGATTCTCAGTGAACAGTATGTTTCTCTTATTCAAATATTCTTCAGTTTCTGAATAGACATTTGATAGCAGATTGGTTTTAAAATAGCATATTAGCCAACATGAAATATGTCATGTATTATGTATTTTCCTTTTGTAATATTAAAGTAGTATTGCTTATGAGAAGATACTTGAAATTTTAGACAGTGTTAAATAAAAATTAAAAACATCCCTAAAATTTTTCTTTGGAATAAATAATCTTTTATGTTGAACCTTGAAATGCCTGGTAATTGTTTATATTCAATAAGATGTAGTTTTTTTACATTAAACAACTACTGAAAGCTCTAATCAGTGATACTAATAAAATATCTCACATGTGTTTTCCTCTGTGGTACTTGAAAATGAGATATTAATAGATCCTTAATTTTAAATTTAATAGGATATCTCACTGAATTAAACTTGAGGTGTGAAGGCAATAAAAACAAAACAGGCTGTCATTTACAGTAATGCTGTGGTTATCCAACGTCACTGACGACCAAACATTTTCCACAGAAAGGTGACTTTTTTCCTTCTGCTGTCAATGTTTCAGAAAAAAGTCATCCTTTTGAACGGAAGTCCTATCATGAATATTTATATGCTTTAAAATACACATAAAATGCAGATAAGGCATGAATTGTGTAGAACCATCTACCCTCATGCCCTAGGAGACTTGACTACTGTTCTTTGATAACTGATTTTCTTTCTTCTTTCCCGGCTGCTATGAGTTTATATTTGCTGCTTCTGCTCTTCTGACTTGACCTCCGTTTTTTTGGAGAACACTGTGCTTAAGTCTGTGGATTAAAGAACACAGGCTTTGTGACAGTTTTCTTTTCAAATTGGTAGTGCTTACACTTGCTTTTTGGGCGTGGAGGTCTAGAACTCTGTCAACCAGATAAGTGGGGTGTGACTGCGTTTCTTTAAGTCAGTGCCCGATTCATTCTATGACTTCAGCCTCTCAGTGTGTGGGAGATACATTGTAGCAGTTATCACTGGTAGAGAGTGAGATCTGGGGTCAGGCCTGTGTTGGAATCAAGGCTTTGCCTCTATTACGTCCATTGTCTTGGGCAAGTTATTGATGACTTTGGTCTTCAATGCTTTCACCTGTAAAATTAGGCTCATACGTATATCTTTAATTAGGATTGTCATGTTTTATCCTTTCTTAAAATAATGCTCATGAAAAGCTTGGAGCAGTATTTGACTCCTAGAAAACATTCAGTAAACCAGTATACCTATTAATTATAGCTATGATTAATGTATGTTACTATGATAATCAACATCTTAGTTTATCTTTTGGAAGTAGTATAATAAGCATCTCAGTATAAAATCCAGATATAAGAATTTTCCATCAGTAATTCACTTTGCAAAGTAGTCAAGCAAATGGTTTTAACATACGGAACCACAGCAAGTTACAATCAATATTATAAAAACAGGACAGCGTAGTAACTTATGGTGTTCACTGTCAGGTTTTTTTTTTTGAGAAAATAGTCCAGGGGTTTAAAAATAATTGAGATGTAAAGCGTTTTAAAATCATAAAGAGGACTTCTGTGGCCAGGCAGGACAGTTTTGTTTATGCTGAGTGTCACATACAGCAATCCTAATACTATGAGTGTATATGCTACACGCCTTCATTCTCGGTGGTGTGTGACACAGACCACACAGTTTGCCACATGATCAGAGACTGTGCATTGATCGCTTATGACATACATCCTTGGCATTTGCATGTATTTCTTCCAGTGCCTGTATGTGTCCTCTCATTCTTCATACCTGTAAATGTGTATGCACGTTTTTAGCACCGTTCATTTTCAGACTTTTAATTGTCCAAGCTTGTAGAAGTCATTTATTGTCCTTGCATTCCATTAGCCATTTTGCATACTGCTCTGTGTTAGAGGGTTTGTGTCCTAGGGAGTTGTTAAACTGTAATGTGTTATATGTGGATGTTATTGCATGTTGTTTTATTCTAATATTAGCTAATATTAACTCACGACGCTGTGTACTTTGACTTTTTGAAATAAACTGATTTTTTTCTTTCACAGACACAGTTAAATTTGCTTCTGGATAAACTTCGAAGTACCGTGAGTATGCTTAAAAGAGAACAGGCTGTTTTTAAAAAATGGTCCTCTGAGACAATTATTAGTAATCATGCAAGTAAGCATAGTGACCCTCTTATCATTAGAAATATGTTTTAAGGTCAGACCTCGGGGTTCACACCTGTAATCTCAGCACTTTGGATGGCCAAGATGGGAGGGTTGCTTGAGCCCAGGAATTTGAGAGCCTAGGCAACATAGCAAGACCTTGTCTCTACAAAAAAAATTAGCCAGGCCTGGTAGTGTGTACTTGTAGTACCAGCTACTCGGGAGGCTGAGGTGGAAGAATCGCCTGAAAAGAAAGAAAGAAATACATTTTAAACCATATTCCCCTGATTTAAAAAAGTAGTTTAAAAACACTTTTCATTTTGGACCGGGTGTGGTGGCTCAGGCCTGTAATCTCAGCACTTTGAGAGGCTGAGGCGAGAGGAATGCCTGAGCTCAGGAGTTTGAAACCAGCTTGGGCAACATGGCAAGACCTCGTCTCTCTGAAAAATAAAAAAAATGAGCCGGCCGTGGTGGCGCACACCTGTGATTCCAGCTACTTGGAAGGCTGAGGCAGAAGGATCGTCTGAGCCCAGCAGGTCGAGGCTGTGGTAGCTGAAATTGTGCCACTGCACTCCTGCCTGGGCACAGAGTGAGACTCCGACTCAAAAAGAAAAAAAAAAAAACGTAAAACAAAAAATGTTTCTCATTTTGGTTAGGTTTGTTCTGAAGCAAGGGCAAATCTATATGTGAAGGCACATTATTTTATAAATACATAGAACTCTTTGAATGTTTTTGAATTATGATTATCTTGTATTATTTGTTTCAGGAAGGTGAGAATAACTAGTGATTATGGAGAAGGAGAAATGTATTTTTTTAGAATTAAAGATGAGGCATGTAATTAAATCTCATTGATGTGGAAATCAATGGACATAGTATTTTTATACCCCATTTAGAGGCACAATTTATTAGTTTTTTTTAACTCTGTTTTTTTTAACTCTGCATTTTAAGTAGCATACCCTGTTTTTATTTTTTAAGAAAAAACATAGTAGTAAAGCTAATAAATAACTTTAATGTACTGAGCCTCGGTAAATTGTAATCAAAATTATAAAAACAGGAAAGTGTAGTAGCTTGTATTATTCGTTATCAGTTTTATTTTGGAGAAAATGATCCAACTAGTTGAAATGTGAGATGTTTTAAAATGATAAAGGTGGTTCTTATAGCCAGGCAGGACAGTTTTGTTTATGCTAGGTGTTACATTCAATAATGAAAAAAACCACCACAGAAAGGAACTTATATGTAGTTTATATAAACGAAGCATGATTGCAAGGTAAGACTTATTTTTTATACAAACCCACAGAACCTAATTGAGTACTCTTCTTTTTTAGATAGTCAATTTGAAAAGCTAGCCATTTATTCTCAGTGTTATTGTTGCTTAATTTACTGTTAGACTTAGTTTTGGAACCATTAAGAAAACCTTTTCAGTGTCCTCATTGGCTACAAATATTCATATCTTAAGGGCCCATATCTTTAAAAATTAAGTCTATGAGGATAGTATTTTATTTTTATTTTTATTTCTTAAACACGATACTGCTCTAAAATGATGGGATTACCTTTGTGGTTTATAGAAAGAAGGCATTTCTACATGTGTTTTTAACTTAGACTGGGTGTGATGGCTCGCTTCTGTATTCCCAGCACTTTGGTAATTCAAGGCAGGAGAATCACTTGAAGCCAGAAGTTTGAGTCCAGTCTGGGTAACGTAATGAGACTCCATCTCTTCAAATAAAAGTTTTAAAATTGGCTGAGCATGGTGGCCTGTGCCTGTAGTCCTAGCCACTGGGGAGATGAGAGGATCACTTTTGCCCAGGAGTTTGGGGCTGCAGTGAGCTATTATCGTGCCACTGCACTCTAGTCTGGGCGACAGAGTGAGGCCCTATCGCCAAATAATAATAATAATAATAATGATAAATAAAAGTGTGCAGTGAACATCACTGTTGAAGTAATTGTTGAGTTTTGCAAGGTAGCTACTTTGGAGAGAAGCCGTGATTTGGGTAATCTAGTATGTTGGCTTCAGTAGTCAAGGGTTTCATTGTACACATCATCAATATTCACTCTGCCTTATTCAGAATAATCTGATAATCGGTTCCAAACGAATGCCTTTAAGTTTTTAAAATAACAACAAACAAAACTTTAAAATGTGCAACTGTGCAGTTTAGGGACCCATTGTATATTTTCGAAGCAGAATGATTGAAAGATTGGTTTTCTTTTTTTTTAATACCTTGACCTAAATTTTAAGGGACATAACTTTATTTGCATTTTCTTACCACAGAAACATACCCTATAAATACATTTAAATGTAGACTAAAATCACATGCATATTAGCCCCTAAAATGGGTTGTTTAAATACGTTAACATATTTCACAGTGAAAGACTTTCTCCCTTTTTCGATGTTTGGCATTCCAATCTAAAATGTAATCTTTTTCTGATGTTATTAATTTAGAATGCAAACATGCATCCCAAGCCTTAAAGTAGAGAATATGTGAATACATTTTTAAGTTCTTTAATAGTTATTTTAAAAGTTTCATATGTTACTGTTAATATGCTTTGAAGGTTGCTAGTATTCCCAGAAAATAGAAAAGTAAGGATGTTGAATGTATGGTCTCAAAGCGTACCCTTATTCTTCTAGGGAGCAAGCTTTATCCGTTGCATCAAACCTAACTTAAAGATGACAAGCCACCACTTTGAGGGTGCTCAGATTCTGTCTCAACTGCAGTGTTCAGGTATCGCCATATTTTCATAACCTCTTCATAAAAATCCGCTTTCATAAAACTTTCTTTGTCAGTGTGGGTCAGTAGTTGTAGCTCAGATGCAGTGTAGTAGTTCCAGTGTTTTCAAGAGGCTCACCATTATCTCGATTATTTTAAAGTGCAATCAGATTTTCATCTTACATTGTCTTTCCTTGTAAGAAAAGCGTAGGGCTGGGTGCAGTGGCGTGCTCCTGTGGTCCCAGCTACTTGGGAGGCTGAGGTGGGAGGATCGTGGGAACCCAGGGGTTCAAGATCAGCCTGGGCAACAGGGTGAGACCCTTCTCTTAAAAAGAAAAGAAAGAAAGGGGGGTGGGGAGAGAGAGAGACAGACAGAGATGGAGAAATAGAGACAGAGACACCAGCAGCCGTTCATGCCTTGCGCCCCACACCCCGGGGTCAGGAGGCAAACTTTGAGGCCCTTTCTTCCTACTCCACCACGTGTGAGAAATGAAAACAGCACTGTGCCCTTGGCTCCTGGGACACCTTCACGCATTTGATTAAACATCCCTCGCTGCCTCCCTGCCGACGGCGTCTGATGTCTGTCTTCCTGGCCAGCCTCCGTCCCCACTTCCACCCTGACTGTTCCCCAAGGCATTGGCTCTCCCTGTCTTTGTTCCCCTTTGGGTCCAGCTCTGACCCTGACACTTCTTTGACCCTCTGGCCTCTCTGACTCCTTATATGCTCTCAGAGGCAGACTTCCCATGGAGTTAAGGTCTCTTAGGCAGCAGGGCCCTCCTTTTAAATAAACCTCTTCCATAGCCCTGCGCCTCATTTTGGGTTGTTTTCTAACTTTTTAAAATGTGCACTTTTTTCTTAGAGGGCCCTCCCCAAATCTGGATCTCCCCTGGGCCCTCAGAACCCTCACTGTGGGATCTGATTCTCCTCTTTCTCCTTGCCTTCACAGGCTTGGTAGGTGAGCAGGTCGGCACCGGTTAAGTTCATGGTCACGGACCTTCGTGGGGCTCTTGGGCCTGCCCTGCCAAGTTTCCCTGGTCAGCATGTTGTGTTTCCCTGCAGAGCCCCATCAGACCCATCCTGCTCTCCTTGGTCTCTGTGACTGGAAAAACCCAAAGCTTCACTTGGCTGCCACCACGCACTCTGCCTACCTGCCTGAGCTTCCCTCCTGTTAAGAAAGCAGGATTTCTTCTCTTCCTAGTTGAGGCCTGTGGTTCCTTGAAGTTCATTTCTTTCTGCTTTCTCGTGGGTCTTCAGTACTGATCGTGTAGACGGAACCGTCCCTTTGAGATGGCTGTCCCTGTCACCACCTAAACGTGCTGGAGCCTTCTCTCTGACCCACATTCCCTTCCAGCCCCTTCCACGTCTTCCACGTCTTCTTTCTCCATTTTCTCCATTTCTTCCTTTTCTTCCCAAGAACAATCTGTTCTTTCCCTCTCGGGGTTTCCTTTCTCCCACTCTTTGGCTCCCACTCTGATGAAGCCACCGGCGGCTGTCCTGACCCTAAATCAGATGTCTGTTTTGCAGTGGGCTTCCCAGTCACGTGTGGCCCTGACCAGTCCCTCGGACATACCCTTGTCTCCAGAAATCAGCATGTGTCCCTGCTTTTTGTCTCTTTGGCTTCTCTGACCCTTCCCGACTCCCCTGCAGGCTTTTTTTAGTTCTGCCTGGATATTATTTGTTAGCACATTTCAGGGTTTGGCCTGTTTCTCCCCTCATTTCATGTGCTGTGCAGTAGAACATTCCACGACGATGGGAATCTCCCGTGCTTGTGTTATCCAGTATAGTGGCCACCAGACTCCTTGGTCTGTTGAGCCCTTGAAGTATGGCTGAAATTTTAATTTCTAACACTTTGAATTTATGTGGCGGCTGTGAGTGTGCCAGTGCCCTCCAGCCTGGGCGACGGAGTGAGGAGACTCCGACCCCCCCAAAATAAAAATAAATAAAATTGTAGATGAAAACAAAAACAACAACTTTGAATTTAAATAGTTGTATGTGGCTGGCGGGGCTCCCAGGCACCTGGCTGGTGACACTACATGGAGATGGACAGGTGTGGGTTCTCTAAGACTCCCCAGGCCCCCTGCTGTGACCCCCTTTCCCCCCCAACAGTGAGTCCTGGTGCCCTCTGGACACACTGTCACCGTCTCTCGCCTGGCTTTTTGCTGTCGCTGCCTGAGTATTCTAGCATCTGCTCTGGCTGGTCTTACACACATCCAGGATGGACAGCTCACAACTTCTCTCTAATCATCACAGTGCTCGCAGTGATCTTAGGACTTCAGATGAGTGTTAGGGTGAGGAGCAAGACCCTGGAGCTTATGAAGCCCCTTGTGGCTCGGCCATGTGTCCCTACTTCCTCTTTTCTGCCCTGTCGCTCTGTGCTCAGGCCACGCTGGCCTCCCTTGAGCCCCTCCGTGTTCCTCTGAGGGATCTTGCCTTGCCTTTCCCGTCCGTCCTGTCTCAGTTTGATTGTCACCTCCTCTGAGAGCCCTTCTTGGTAGCCCCAGCTCGGAAAGTGAGCCTGCATTCAGGGTGCTGGGTCCAGGTGCTTTTATTTCACTGTCACGGTCTCAGATTTTGTATATATCTACATAATTATTTGATTTTTTTTCCCCTCTAGTCTGTAAACCCCACAAAGGCAGGAACTATGTCTGTTTGGGTTCATACATACATCCATTCTTCCCTGGCATATACTAAACTCAGTAAATATTTGCTGAATGGAACGCACAGTCTAGCAAATGTGTGTGACTAATTTGAACTAAATTAAATTTTTAACTCATGTCTTTTGAATTCTCCCATATAGTAGAGATATATTTTTGTAATAGTTCCCTCAGTATGTTACTAGTTTGAGTGACTTTTTGCTCATTTAAATTTCTCTTTAGGATTTGTTTGACTTAATATAATAATTCATTTGTTTTCCAGTGAGCACCTGTTGTCCTGGAAAGTCACACATGTTTAGATTTAGCTGTGTATGCTATTAGATTAGCAAAGAGTGTAGGCTTACTAAGGCTTCAGTGGGATTCCTCTTTCAGTAAGAAATGTATTTTAACATATTAAGGTATGTTGGCACTTTGACGGATGGCTCTGTGTTCATAATACTTGGATTTTTAAAAAAATACTAATAATATGATTACATAGAATTGGTTCCAATTTTTTTATTCTAATAGTTGGCCTCTAGGGAACAGTTAGTCTTGCGGGTTTTAGATGAAATTTGACTACAGTAGTTTGAGGTGGTATATAAGTTGGGATGTAATGATCATAAGTGCAATATTTCCTATGTAATATTTCACTGTTGATGAACCCTGCAAATTTCCCCTTTATAAACATCAATTACAAAATTGTTTGATCACTCTCAAACGAGTCTGGACTGCTGTACCGTGATTAACTGGGTCTTGTGTTTGCGTCTGTGTGTAGGCATGGTGTCTGTTTTGGACTTGATGCAGGGTGGGTTCCCATCACGGGCATCCTTTCATGAACTCTATAACATGTACAAGAAGTATATGCCGGATAAACTTGCAAGACTGGATCCAAGACTATTTTGCAAGGTACACATGCCACCCAAATGGAAATTTCCTAGCAGTAAACTTAACTTGTTTTCCCTATTAGCTACCGGTTGGCGTTTTAACTTTTTCACTTTTATTTTTCAGGCTCTTTTTAAAGCTTTGGGCTTAAATGAAATTGACTACAAGTTTGGGTTAACAAAAGTATTTTTTAGACCTGGCAAGGTAAATATACTTTCATATTTTAAATTCTAACATTATAAATATGGATGATTGAGGTCAGTGAATATTTTTAAGTATTCAATGGTTTGTATTATTGTTGAATTAAATGGTCACTAACAGCATGAAATATACATTTCCCTACTTGGGAGAAGTTTGCGACGCATGATACTCTGTATATAATTTTTTTTTTTCAATTTTATTCCGCTTTGGAAGTTTGGGAATCAATCAGAGCGTTGTTTAGTTGACTTTTTACTTAAACTGAGGTTCAACCAGGAGATACTTCCATTTTAAACACGTTGAAAGCTTTACTAAGATGTAATAAATAAGTCTTCAAGGATTTGAGATTTTCACAGTACTCTTGAATCTTCGTTGAGAACAAATGTCTCTAGAATACGATGGACAGACGTGGTATGGAAAGTTGGGTTGGAGTTGGCATTGGACCTCTGTGACCAATGAATGATAAGTACCTTTGAATGCACATGACTTTTTTAGGCTAACACATAGTTTAAGTGTTCAGAGGTTCTCGTACTGAGTTACAAGACTGAGTTACAGAATACTTCATCACAAAACATATTCGATATAGAAATAGCTAAATGCTATTTGCAATCTGTTAGGAATAATATGTTCACCATTCCAAACTTCTTTAATATTGACTGAGTGGCCAGGCTCGGTGGCTAGCCTGTAATCCCAGTGCATGGGGAGGCCGAGGCGAGTGGATTGCCTGAGCCTGTGGGTTTGAGACCCGCCCGGGCAACTTGGTGAGACCTTGTCGCTACAATAAATCAAAAAAATACATATATATAGACTGAGTAATTGCATCCTCATAATTATAAACATGGTTTTTACTATATTTAAATAGCTAGGCATACTTGTTTGGTTTGGCAAGATGATAAACATGTCGAGTGTCTTGAAGGATAAACTGATCATAATCAATCAATTAGGCTTTGCACTTCTGGACATGAGATGAAATATATGTGTGTGTGTTAACAATGCACGCACATCCCTGTGACTGTTTTTGCAAAGAACACGAAAAGATAAAAAGAATATATAAATGTTCGTAGTTGACTTAGCTCTAATCATGCATATTTGTCATAAACTTGGCATTTCTCTTATTTCAGAACTATAGTAATTATTTAAGAATCAATAGTCTGATGGAGACCGCACTTGGTCTTGTTTGCTTCCAGAAAAATTAGAAGTATTTGCTGAATGCCTAAGGCGAAATTTCAAGAATCTTTAATCTCATTATGCTACCTTTCATTTAATTTCAGCTATAAGAAGCCATTATATTGATTTTTTGGTTTGTATCATCCTTAATACTGTAGTGAGATGTTTGGTAAAGGATTGATGTTATTATGAAATATGGTGATAAACAGTAGACATAATGCATTTTATTATTAAGAACCTATCGACTGTCTTATTTGTGTCGTCTTGTGTCTTAGTCAACATTTGTTATCTCTGCCCACAAAGGGGTGGAACCGGGGAGAGATGGAACATATTTTGGTGGCCTCTGGCTCTGTAGCTGTTCTCAATGGAACCTCTTTGCCAACCATCTGTAATTAGATCACTTAGGCATTTTTTGTTTTGTTTTTGTCTTTCTTAACCTTCATTAAGAGAAAGGAAGCAAAATGTGGCCGGGTGTGTTTGGATTTGCTGTGGACTCTACTAAGATGTGTCTGTGTAACTGACATGCAACCGTTTTGAGAAAGTTCGATGTGGGATTTAAATTCCGTTTACCCTGTGTCTTTTTGTGTGCTTAAATGCATTCGTATTTTAATACTGATATGAAATCACTTGACTTCCCAGTTTGCAGAATTCGATCAGATCATGAAGTCTGACCCGGACCACTTGGCAGAGTTGGTTAAGAGGGTCAATCACTGGCTGATCTGCAGTCGCTGGAAGAAAGTGCAGTGGTGCTCGCTCTCCGTCATCAAATGTAGGTTCACCCCGCGGGCTTTCCCTTCCCACGGAGATCTTTTCTGTCCCTCTGATTTTCTCACTCTCATGAAATGGCTTGTGCTGTGTCGTAAAGCTGTCTCAGAGGGGATGCCGGGTAACAGGGACCACCACTTTTGTTCCCGTGCAGTGTCACCAGTTCCTTGAGCAACACCTCATGTGTAGTGTGATAAGACCGTGTTTGTGGACATGGTTTCTTTGTTATTTTGAGTGTCTGCCACTTATCTTCTTAGCTAAATGCGGTATGGGGATCTCAATCTTGTTGTGTCCTAAGAGAACAGAACTGGCTCTCGATTATTTTCTCTGTCTCCCCCAGCACATCCCCGGGGCTCTGACTTCAACCAGAGCTGCTCTCTGCCTGCATGGTGTCTACATGCACATGCCTGGAATGTCCAGATTGTCATTGTCTGTCCTTTCCTATTTCTTTTCTTTTTCTTTTTCTTATAAAGAGGTGGGGTACAATTCAGGGTTAGGTATACAAACATTGACCATGCAGGTGCCTCTGTTGATGAGGTGTGCCCCTCCCTCCCCTGGCAGTTTCCCTCAACTGTCAATCCCACCCCCAACCCCCTCCGACAGTTTCCCACTCCTGCCGATCACTTTCTTATAGCATTGTAATTATTCAAAGTCCTCTTATGAGTGAGAACACATGGCGCTCTGTTCTTTGTTTCTGTGATAAATCACTGAGTATGATCTACTGTAAATCCATCCAGGTTGCTGCATAGTCCATATATCTGTCCTTCTTTTTGGCTGTATAGTATTCCATTGTGTATACGTACCACATTTTTTTAATCCAGTCCAGGGCCAGCTTCAATGGGCAGCATGGTTGGTTCCATGTTTTTGCTGTCGGTCACTTCGTCCTGCTGATTTCACCTTTGAAACTGGGCACTCCTTCCTTTTCACTGACTTACCTCCGTGGGTTCTCCCCTTCCCCTCATATAACTTCAGGGCTCCCAAGCCGACTCTGCTGCTTTCCCATCTTTCTCTTTCTAAACTAGAAACCTCATATGGCTCTCCTGTAGTGGAAGGCAAAGTCTGCATTCTTAGAATGTCTTCAAACCCTCTGGGGTCCCCTCCCACTGTGGGAGCTCTTCTGTCTTCTCAATAAATCCTGTTTTCAAAAAAAAAAAAAAAAAAATGATCTTGTAAAATGGAGTTTTGGTTTTTAATTTCAGCCTCTTCCCCCACTGTTCCTTTTGACCCTGTCCCTTGAAAGGAAGCCAGTCATGATCTTGAAAGACACAGTCCTGAACACCATGATCCTGAGTGTTGAAATCCCAAAAGATCAAAATCCTGAAAATATAATTCTGGAAAAAAATAACTTAAGAATTATTTATTTCATATTTTATTTATTTTCTTTCTTTATTTGTTTTTGTTGTTGTTTTTGAGTCAGAGTCTCACTCTGTCACCCAGACTGGAGTGCAGTGGCACGCTCAAGGCCACATCAGTGTTGACCTACTGGGCTCAGGTGATCCTTCTGCCTCAGCCTTCCAAGTAGTTGAAACTACAGGTGTGCACTACCAGATCCAGCTAAGTTTTTTGTCTTTTTGTGATTTATTGTATAGATGAGATCTCACCAAGTTACCCAGTTTGGTCTTGAACCCCTGGGCTCAGGCAATCCTCTCTCCTTGGCCTCCTAAAGTGCTGGGATTGCAGGCTTGAGCCATGGGGCCTGGCCAAGAATTCTTTAAAAGATACTTATTTACATTTTTAAAGGGGGCTTTATTTGAGAAAGGTAGAAGCATGACAGGACACTTTATAGGCTACTTTATGCAAGAAAAGCAAATAACAGCATGCCTTTTTGCGAGTGTAAAGACCCAGGTATGCTAATGACAGTTGCATGGGCATAACTGTTATGTACAGACAAAGCGTATTCATGAAGACATGAGCCAGAAAGGGACAGCTGTACACGCATATTGCCACTCTTGGTGGGTTGTGTGCACCTAGCTGTGTTACTGCAGTCATCTGAAATTCAGGGATGGATAGCCTCGGTCTTTTGAGGTTGGTCACAACCTGCCACGAGTCGTGCAGCAGCCAGAGCCGAGATCATGAGAAGTTCTATCTTTTACTGATACAGCTGTACAGAAAAGTTTCATCTCTTCGTTTATGGAGGGGTTTTGGCCTTTTTGCATACATGCACAATGCTTACACACAAAGTTGTGATAATGCACTTTCATGGAGTCAGATTTGCAAAGAAGGCATACAACAAATGGGACCCTCTAAAAGTTACCACTTATTCGATGCCACCAGTGAATTTCCAGTATTGGAAATGATGTGAAGAGAAATATAATAGCGTAGCAAAAGTGAAAAATAATGCTGACAGTGTAAAACGGTGGGGGGGGGAAGCCTAAAAAAAAAATAGAAAAGAAAGAAACCAAAATATAAGAAAACTCAACCTATGTAAAAGTATATTACAAGGCTGGTAATACACAAAAAGTGCATCGTGGGCAGCTGCATGGAGGTAGTTCATGAGAACTGGCCGAACTCCCCAGTTGTTAGCTGTGCCTTGAAGCCTCCCATCATGATGGCGGCTTCTTTTTGTTCTTTCAGGACATGGCCCTTCTTGGAGGATACGTTCGTGTTCATTTTCTCTGTGGCGCTGCTCATTTTGAAATTCTGTGATTCCTGTGATTGTGGTTTTCGGGGATTTTGACTTTAGTGATTTTAATCTTTGGGAATTTTGCTCTTTTGAGATGCCAGCATTCGAGAATATGGCTGTCAGGATTGTGTTTTTCAGGATTATGATCCAAACCCTTTGACCCACTGGATTTAGCAGCTACTTGTCACTGACCCAAAACAAGGATGAGGAATGGAATATTTGGGGTGCCCTGAGGATCTGTGGCAAACCTTTATTTATTTATTTTTTTAATCAATATTTTTTATTATGATGGGTACAGTTAAGGGTTAGGTATACAATTATGTTTCATTCAGGTACCCTGTTGATAAGAGGTGTTTCCCCATCGCCAGACAGATATTTGCTACTGTTAATCCCATCTCCCTCTCCCCCCCATAGTTTCCCAGTACCGTCAGTCATTTTCTTATAGTATTACATTGGATGTTCAAGGTCCATTATATGAGTGAGAACATGTGATACTTGGATTTTTGTTTCTGTGAGAGGTCACTCAGTATTATAGACTCAAGTTCCATCCAGGTTGCTGTGAAATTCATGATTTTGTTCTTTTTTTATGGCTGCGTAGTATTCCATCATGTATATTACCATATTTTTAAAATCCAGTCCTTTTTTGATGGGCAGCATGGTTGTTTCCAGGTTCTTGCTATTGTGAACAACGCTGCAATAAACATACGTGTGCAGGTATCTTTTTTATAGAGTGATTTGAGTTCTTCAGGATATATTCCCAGTAGGGGGATTGCGGGGTCATATGGGAGGTTGATATTTAGAGCTTTGAGGAATCGCCACACTGCTTTCCACAGAGGTTGCACTAGTTTACACTCTCACCAACAGTGTAGAAGTGTTTGTGGCAAACCTTTAAATGTTGGGAGCTGTGTGGGAATCAGTACCTTGATTACATCTGTAATGGTCCCCACAAGCCCCAGAGTGTGCTAGGCACATCAAAGGGATTCAGCAAATTGATCTTTATTAATAAAAAAAATAAAATTCCTTTGGCCTGATGAAAAGGAACCATGCAGACAAAGGTTTTTATGGATGTCTTTTGTTAGTCCATCATGAATGTGAATTAAAAGAAAACTATAATAAAAAAGGTAGCAGTAGCTCTTTTTTCCCATGATTTTTCCAAGTAAAATATGAATATATTTATCGCGGTCGTCCACCAGCTTCACCTTGATACAATTCATTGTGATAGGAATGCGTAAAATGAACATCTATGGTCGGCCCTTCGTATGTGAACTGTGTTGTGCAGTGATGCTGAGGTCCGTGCCCAGGCAGGGATCTTTACAGTATGCTAAATAAGGAAGCTCTGGGAAAAAGTTCAAGGTCAGATCATTCTAGGACATTCTGGGTAACTGAAGTCAAGTAGATTCCTTTACTGTAGGATTCTCAGAGGCGTTACTCAATATGTTTGTTGTGAAAATCCAAAGAAGGTATAGCGTGTGTGGCTTTCCCTCAACTCTGTTGACAGGTCAAACCTTTTATTCCAAGACACTCCTGTCTCCTTTGTATATTTCATAGAACAAATGTTGCCTAGGAGCTTTGAGAAACAGTAGTATAACATACTAGAAAATAATGCATTTAAAATGTAGATCTAGCCATAGACATTCTAGCTTATTCTTTTTAAAAAATATGAGAAGTTAAATGTTAAAACTTTTTCTGATTTTGATGTCGGATACAACACGGTCCCCATGCTTTTGAGTTTCTTGAGAATTGCTTTGTGAAAATGGGTGACTTTTTATATACTTTGTGTCCGGTTTAAACTGAATAATTTTCTGTCGTTTTATTTTACTCTTGCACATAGTGAAAAACAAAATAAAATATCGAGCTGAAGCCTGCATTAAAATGCAAAAAACGATTCGAATGTGGCTTTGCAAAAGGAGACACAAACCTCGGTAAGATGAATAGTGCTAAAAAGAGACCCCCCCAAAACCTCATTGTCCTAATATCAAATGTCAAGAAAGTCATAATGAAAAGCTATTTGGATACTGAGGGAGTTTTCTTGTGTTCTTTGTAAAATGATATATTAGTCTGTTGTTTGTAATATTAATTTGAAATTAGTGCCTTTATTACTTGCCTCATTTTCTACAAGAGGATTCAAAGTGGCTTGCATCAATGTGTAAACACTGTAGCAGGTTGAAAAAAAATGATTGAGAGACTCTTTTACTCTGATTATTTTAGTTTGGGTTTCTTGATAATGTCAGGGTAGCATTTTTTAAAAACACTAATATCTTTACCACAACATTCAATATAATCTGTAAGAATTGTATTGTCTCACTATAAATGTGTTCTTTATTTCTTATTTGAATCTTTTGTTATTAATTTAGACCTTTGTTTTTAGTCGGGGTGTTACCCTGTCACCCAAGCTTGAGTGCAATTGCACCATCACATCTCACCACAGCCTCGACCTCCTGGGGACGGGCAATCCTTTTGCCTCAGCCTCCCCTGTAGCTGGGACTACAGGCGTGTGCCATCACTCCTGGCTGATTATTTTTCGATTTTTTTTGTCAAGATGAGGTCTCACTAAGTTGCCCAGGCTGGTCTCAAACTCCTGGGCTCAAGTGGTCCTCCTACCTTGGCCTCCCAGAGTGCTGGGATGATTTAAAGTTTTTAAAGTTGGAGGCCTGAGTATCTATTGATCCATTACACCTTTCAAATTAAGTCCCTTTGCAACTTGAATTCTCAGAGCTTACAGTCTAAATATAGAAGGCTTTACTTCTGTTGACAGGCACCAATGCCATTTACACTCATATTTGATTATCTTAACCTTCCACAAGAGATCTAAAAAAAGAGAACGCTAGATAATATTGAAAATGACTGAAATGTCTTGTTGAGTGATATCTGTTGAGCATTTTGTGAGTGAAGAATCTGCCTAAGGCATGAAACGCAGACATTAAAGTCTGATGGCGGGTTGTCTTCGCAGCATCGATGGCCTGGTGAAGGTGGGCACACTGAAAAAGCGGCTAGATAAGTTTAATGAAGTGGTAAGTGTGTTGAAAGACGGAAAACCCGAGGTGAATAAGCAGATCAAAGAGCTTGAGATTTCCATTGACGCACTGATGGCCAAAATTAAGGTATGGAATTCTGGCTCTGATGACTTTGACTTTTCCTATCACTTCGTATCTTTTTGTGACTGGCATTGAAATTGTGTAGAAACAAGTCCTCACGTTTTCAAGTGGAAAATCTTAACAGGTGCTGAGTCTGAGTGATAGCCAGTAGGTGCTTGTTAGATTATTACCTCTGCTCGTCTCTTCATAGAAAAAGATGAAAGACAATTTTTATGTAGTTTCATCTGTAGCTAGGAGAGATACCCCCCCCCAAAATGAGTAACTAATACACTCACCATCTTGCGCTGGTAACTTTTTGCATAATCATAACTTAGGATGAAGGAACATTCTTTTGTTTGATGCTTTTCTACCTCCCGAAACTCATTTTTTAAATTTTTACTTTATTTTATTATTTATTTATTTATATTTTTGAGTTGGGGGTCTCCCTCTGTCGCCTAGGCTGGAGTGCAGTGACAGGATGACAGCTACCACAGCCTTGACCTGCTGGGCTCAGGTGATCCTTACATCTCAGCCTCCCAAGTAGCTGGAACTACAGTCGTGTGCCACCCCACCTGGCTAGTTTTTGGACTTGTTATAGAGATGAGGTCTCACCATGTTCCCCAGCCTGGTCTCGAACACCTGGGCTCAGACAGCCCTCTCACCTGGGCCTCCCTGAGTGCTGGGATTATAGGCGTGAGCCACCGAGTCTGGACAGAAGCTAATTTTTAAATTATAAAAGTAATGTAATATTACTGGAGATTTGGAGAAAACCGCCAAAAAACTCATAATACCTCCACACTCATATTCAACTGGTGTATTGTTGTACGTCCCTCTTACAAGTCTTGTTTCCTATGTGTACATTTTAATGTAATTCTTATCATAATGTATATTTCAGTTTTGTATCCCTACCACTATGTTATATGGCTTATCCATATTAACACCCTGTCTTCACAGAGGCTGTTAAATAATTTACTTATTAAAGTAGCAGTTAATTTCTTCTACAATTTTGTAGGGGGAAAAATAGGGCTATGTTTTTGTTTTGATTTGTATTTGATTACTAGTGGGGTTTAAGATTTTTCCCATATGCTTTTTTGTTAATCATATTTCATCTGTCTTTTCCTATTTTTTCTCAATTATATTTTAGGGTCTTAATGCTTTTCTCAGCTAGTTTCATAGGTCAGCGCAATTATGTGGGATATAATAAGTACCTTAAAGTATGCCTTTCATATTTTCTGTGGATATTTTACATAGACAATGATAAATCTTGAAGATAGAAGGGAGAAAAAGGTTCCAGAGAGGAATGAAAATATTATAAATAGACTTAGCTGATCATCGTCAATGAAAATTAGCCACAATTTTTGAGGGTTAATTTAGGAAAATCATCCAGTAATTTTGGATATATCTAGTAATTTCTTCAATATTTCTTACGTACTATTTGGATACTATTGTTATTATTATTATTATTATTTTTGAGTTGGAGTCTCACTCTGTCACCCAGACTGGAGTGCAGTGGCCGCTCCCGGCCACCGCAGCCTCGACCTGCTGGGCTCCGGCGATCCTTCCACCTCAGCCTTCCGAGTTGCCAGAATTACAGGCATGCACTATCACGCCCGGCTGATTTTTTGATTTATTGTTGAGATGAGGTCTCGCTGCCCAGGCGGGTCTCGAACTCACGGGCTCAGGCAATCCACTCACCTCAGCCTCCCAAAGGCGCGGGATTACAGGCTGAGCCACCAAGCCCGGCTTGGACATTATTATTAAAGAGTAGTAAATGCTGGCTAATTCAGCAAACCATTGCTGAAAATGTATTTTTTAGCTACAGTACACCTGTAGATATTGATTACTTGATTAATAGAAAATATAGAGTCCAATATTTGCATACAGAGATAACTTTTAAGAAATTCTGATTCCGGCTACTTGGAAGGCTGAGGCGGAAGGATCGCCGGAGCCCAGCAGGTTGAGGCTGCGGTGGCCGGGAGCGGCCACTGCACTCCAGTCTGGGTGACAGAGTGAGACTCCAACTCAAAAAAAAAAGAAATTCTAAATACTGTTTAATGGGCAAACAGTATAGCAAAAACAGTGGGCTTATTGTTCACCAGCTCTCATTTTTTTGCTGTATATGTGCATATTGGAGTTGTTTTTTTAACCACTGTGGTAAAAAGCACAATCAAAAAATGTTAAAATGCATCATTTTAACTATTTTTGAGTGTGCGGTTCAGTATTGCTAAGCGTACTCATAACTTCTCAAATACCTGTTTATTGTTTTGTAATTCAAGTCCACCATGATGACAAGGGAACAGATCCAGAGAGAATATGATGCCCTGGTTAGAAGTTCAGAGGAACTCCTCAGTGCATTGCAGAAAAAAAAGCAGCAGGAAGAGGAGGCGGAAAGGCTGAGGCGCATTCAAGAAGAAATGGAAAAAGAAAGGAGAAGACGGGAGTTAGAGGAACAGCAGCGAAGAAAGGAAGACGCCGAAAGGAGGATGTGAGGCCCTGGTGGTGGTGTTTCGAAGTAGAAACTCAGCAGTGAATTCTTGGTGTTGATGGTGGTTAACGACCATTCGTAAAACTGTATTCTTACCTTGAGGAACTCATTTCAGAGTCAATTTGAAATCATTTTATAGTAATGATGACACAGAATGATTTTAACTATAATCTGGATTTTGGTTGGGCTCTTACACCCGAGAATTTCTTAACTTCTTTTTAAAGCTAGGACTTTTCTGTATTTTATAAACTAGAGAAAAGACACTTAGATGTTTCTGCGGTTTTAAAACTGGTAACATTTCGGGAGATGACCATAATCGATTAGAGAGAAGGAATGTGAGTTTTTCAGCACTTGTAATTAGGATCTTGAAGCCAAGTTGATCTAGAGATGTCAAAGTTTATAGAATGTCATTATATCAGTTTTATTTAAGAAGAATTACTCGGCTGGGTGCCGTGGCTCACTTCTGTAATCCCAGCTCTTTGGGACGTGGAGGCAGGAGGATCGCTTGAGACCCCCCTGGGCAACATAGCAAGACCCTGTCTCTGCAAAAAATTTTAAAAATTAGCTGAGAGGTATGGTGGCACACGCCTGTAGTCCTCCTAGCTACTTGGGATGTTGAGGTGAGTGAATCACTTGAGCCCAGGCCGCAGTGCGGTGAGCTGTGGTCCTGCCACTTCATTTCACTGGGTGACAGAGCAGGACCCTGACTCTTGGGGAAAAAAAGAAGAAAAAGATTTACTGTCAGTAAAGTTTGATTTTATTTTATTCAGAATAAGTTGATATATGTAGCCAGGAGGGTCATCTGAGCTCCCAGAGTGTTCCCTTTGTGTGTTAAGAGTCAGATTGCCTTCTGAAGGATTCCTTATTCTCTATTAAATATTTGAAGAATTTTCTATTTTTTTTTTTTTGGTTAGGAAACTTGAGATGGAAGCAAAGAGGAAACAAGAAGAAGAAGAGAGAAAGAAACGGGAAGACGATGAAAAACGCATTCAGGTACGTACTTACTGGCCTGGATCTCTAGCAAAGTGGACTCTCCAAGTTATGAAAGAAGTGAAAATGCAATTTTTGACTTGCTAGCCAAGCTGTCACTGGTTCATCCCAGAGACCAAAGGCAGTTTTTGAAGTGGTTAGGGGAAGGGACTCTGGAGCTGGGGAAGTCGGTTCAAACCAAGGCTGTGTTACAGACAGAAATCTCGACACGACATATGTCCTAATGAATAACTGGGCTACAGTTTCTCTCTGTGAAATGTGGATAAGTATAATAATAGTTGTTAGCATTAATGCGTTAGCACATGCGAAAGCAGTGTCTAGCTCAATAAATACTCATATTATTCTTACGACTAGGAGGTCAGACGAATATTCGCATAAGCATTATCACGTTTTAAGATATCATTGTGCTTTGTAGATGCATTGATAAATTAAGGTCAAGATATCTTCTCCACTCCTGGTTTTTATTTTTATTTTATTTTATTTTAGATTTTTTTTTTTTTGAGTTGGAGTACCACACTCACAGCCACCCCAGCGTCCACCTGCTGGGCTCTGGCGATCCTTCCAAGTAGCCGGAACTACAGGCACGCGCCACCACACCTGGCTGATTTTTGATTTATTGTAGAGGTCTCGCCAAGTTGCCCAGGCAGGTCTCGAACCCTCGGACTCAGGCAGTCCACTTGCCTCGGCCTCCCAAAGTGCTGGGATGACAGAGCCAGGCCTTCATTTTTATTTTATTTTATTTTAGATTTAAGGAGTACACGTGCAGGCTTGTTACATGGGTATGTCGCATGATGGTGAAGTCTGGGCTTCATGAAGCCCGCCACCCAAATGCTGTGCACGGAACCCAGTGGGTAGTCTTCTTACCCTCGTCTCCCCACTCCTTCCCCCTTCTGAAGTCCTCAGTGTCCTCCCAGCCTTATGCCCGTGTGTGCCCAGCCTTTGGCTCCCACGTATAGCTGAGAACACGTGGTTTTCGGATTTCTGTTTCTGTGTTCATTCTCTTAAAATAAGGGTCTCCAGCCATGTCCTGTGGCTGCAAAGGACTTGATTTCATTGCTGTTCCTGGCTGCGTAGTATTCCATGGTGTAGATGCCCAGGATTTTGTGATCAGTCCACGGTGGCTGGCACCTAGGCGGGCTCCATCCCACCCCCAGTTTTTAAAACACTCCATCTGGGCATCATCGATCCATGCAGTTGAGTTCCTGCTCTTCATGGCTTCTGTAGTTACACCCTGTGCCTAAATGGCCCGAGTCCTTCCATCTCCTGGCTGCACAGGGTGTCGGTGCCCTGCCCGGGAGGCTTGTGGGACGCTGGGGGTGCTGATGTCGCAGTCGTAGAGTCGTGGGGCCGGGCACTGGGGGGCGGGGGGAGGAAAGGTGGGGACGGATCCGCCCAGCACGAGTCGCCCTCC
>NW_007231594.1:161197-178318 GCF_000164805.1 Carlito syrichta | reverse complement strand
CGGACCGGGGGCGGGAGGAAGGCATCCCGCAGGCCCCGGTGTCCCTGAAGGAAAGGCACTTCGAAAGTCTTAGTGCCGCTGGGCGCCCGGGCTCAAGCCTGTGGCCCCGGCACTTTGGGAGGGCGAGGCGAGAGGATTGCCTTTGCTCAGGGGTTCGAGACCCGCCTGGGCAACTGGGCGAGACCTCGGCTCTGCAGTAAATCCCAAAACTGAGCCGGGCGTGGAGGGATCGCCGGAGCCCCGCAGGTCGGGAGCGGCCACTGCACTCCAGTCTGGGCGACAGAGGGAGACTCCGACTCAAAAAAATAAATTAAGAAAATGATCAGTGCCCGCTTTCCATCCAGCTGCAAAGCTGTAGAGTTTCATTAACGCGTACTGTGTTAGGAAAAGATCTCAAGTTTCACCTGAAGTTGTCGGCGAGTATTACAAGTTAGGTAGACACCTAATTTCTAAACACCTGTCTTTAAACTCTGGCTGAGAATGAAGTGACTGTTTTATGGCTTAGTTTTAATATGTTCGACTTTGTGATTTTTTAATTTTCCTGATGCAAAAAAATTTAAAGTCTCCCATGCACATGAACACTTGAAATGAGGGGAAATTTACCCCGAATGTCTCCATGTATTTGGGAGGTTACACACATTGGGGTATTTTGGCTTCTTGGTTTCCGAATTATCTAAAGACTATTGTAGTGACGTGTGGAGGAAGATGGAAATTCTTCTTAAAAGTTGCAGAAAAGTGTAAGGTAACGGATTCACTTACAATGGAGGAACGTTCGTCTTTAAAATTATCCGCTTATAAATCCAGATGAATCTCGTTCACGGGGTTCCCTTATGTTAGGCCTATATGGTGTCCCTAAACCGAGGGGCACATAGATGTGTCCCCCACACTTTTCAGGACCTGAGGACTGGTTGTGACAAACTGGAATTAAAGCGCAGCCACTAGATGGCAGTGTTTCCCCGCGAAAGGTTCGAATTCAAGGTCAGGGTTAGATTTTTATTTAGCTGGAAACAAAGATGGGGAGGAGACCGGCAGGTGAGGTTGCCTTCGCTGCTTTTCTGTGACTGACTTGGGCAGGACTGGGGTCTGACTGTCTGTGAGAGTGTACTGTGTTATAAATTAATTGAAGGGGCCATGCCAACAAAAGATGCCAACCATGAAGCCCTTGGGTGGGAGTCCAGTGTTTGAACTTTTTATTCACTATTTCACTCTCATGAAGATCTTGCAGCCTGGCAATGGCTTTGGTCACTGCAGCGTGGCTCAGCGGCAGTCTGTTCCAGCCACCTGGGCTGTCCGGGAGACCGGGAGCCTTTGTGTGTACCCAACTAGTGCTGGGTCAGGCTCTGGTCCCGACGTCCGGACGTGCTGGGGTTGGCAGGGCTGGCTTTGAGGTGGCTGCAGTTTATTTCTGTGGTGCTTGTGGGTGAAGTCATTATTGGGGCTCACGGTTTCTATATTTGCAACGTGAAGCTCCATCCAGGGCCGTTCCTTGTACAACGTGCAAGGTATAAGCTAGCAGTGGACTCTTCCCCCTCCTCGGAAGGTGCTTCTGCCAGGGGATGGACCCCGAGAGTGGACCATTCAGGTCTTTCACCTAAATAGCCCCATAACTGTGATCTAAGCTGAGCAGAACCAGCTAGGCAATGGGACCCCTGCGGAGTATGAGGAGGTTTCCCAGCCATCCTGGCTTGAAAGGCTTGTTGTGTCTTGTTTCTTCCGAGTTGGCTTCCAGCCTCCTGGAAGGGACAGGCCTTGTGCGTGCCCCTTTTCTAGGGTGCAGTGCTGTCATCCAAGAAACTGGATGATGTTCTATATAGATATTGCGTTCGGATTGCCTAAACTTATACTCTGTGGACTATAACTGTTTTTGAATGCTTATTTTACCTTTGTTAGCATTGCGATTTTTATGTGACAGATTTTTGAGTGAGCAGTCTCTAAGTCAACCTGTTCTTGATAGATGGCGCAGAAATGTTGTTGGGTTCTAGGATGTGTTAAAAAAATATATATGTAGATTGTGCTGCAATAAACAATTTTAAGTTACTTTTCCAGCTTGGACTCCTACCCAGTCACTTCTAAGTAAGAATTGTTTTCCACATGTATGATATGGTGCACAATATAATCTCAATCAATCACACGTATGATTCTTGATGCGAAGTGATCATTTCAGGTTACCTGAAATTGTAAAGTATCCAGATTTTACTTTTAAAAAAAAAGAAAACCCTCAGTGTATGAATTCTGTAGTCTAGGGGTATGTATTTGCCCCTTAATTTTCATTGAATGCCTTTAATTTATCCCTTTCCAATTATTTTTAATGAAGATTGAAAAATATATCAAAATTCTGAGTGATCTCATATGTTGATTAAAGATCTCTGAGTCTTTTAAATCAATGAATGAAGTACGTAATGGAAACACAAATTTGCACACTTCAGATTTTCACAATTCAGAGTTGGTTGTGATGTTAACTAAAATATATTGTTTTAACAGAAATGATGGACCAAGACCCAAAATGACCCCGTATGTCATTTCTCATTATCTTTTAAAAAATAGGTTGTGGATGCTTTTTTGGGAAAAGTAGTTTTCTCATTGGAATACATTTTAATTTTTCCCCCTTTATTAAAAGAGAAAGAAATAACACATTATTTTTCATATTTTTCTTACCTAGAAAAAATACTTAATGCACTTGTTTGGTGTTCAACCACAGTAGCTAAGGATTTGGTTTCCTAAGTCTTTGTGTTGTCTTTATTTAAACTATACCACTCTTTTTTTAAAAAAATGTGTTTTTAACTTCCCATACCTTACGTCTTTATGGAAGTAGATGTGCGGAGATATAAATAAGAATCAGTAAAACATTTAGTTTTCAGCATATGTGATAGTGCGTTCTGCTGGTTTTAGAATAGGTCATAACCTGAAGTTATTTATGCAATGCCAATTTGGGTGCTAATGCACCTTTTTGTCACAAAAAATCTAATAGAGAATCCCAGTAACATTTGGAATATAAATAAAATGTATTTTGTATGCATTTTGAATGTACTGCATAGGAAAATTCTGGAATACATACCAAAGTTTAATTTTAACAGCTTCAAGGACTCCACCTGAGACCTTCGTAATGGTGGTTTGCTACCTCCATTAGACTCCAGTACCAACAGCAAATGTTTTATCAATGATGTAACATACGTAAATAGTTACCGCCAGACAATCTGTGTGAGGGAGAAACAGAACAGTCATTTATAATGAAACATACTGATTTATTTTCATATGAAAACACTTGCACGTAGTTTCAGTAGAAGCCATGATGAAGCAGACAGACGTTTGTGTGTGCATGTAGACGCACCATGAATGCTATAACTGCAAATGGAAATGGATGGCAGGATGTTTGTTGGGCATTCCAGTGCTGTAGACTTGTGAACAATTCCCTGTCAAGTTCTGAACAGAGCCAAGTACAGTGTCCTAGAAAAATTCTGCAACTAGTAAAGCCATGCCAAAAATGTTGTTTATAGGTAAGGGTCTGTTTACATGTAAAATGCATGTTTGTACACGTGTGTTACCCCTCTGTGTGCCCGACGGACGTGTCAGCGTTCCATAGGGCGTGGGCCAGTCCGTCCTCGTGCAAGATGTTGGGGCTTCCTCATCTTGAACCTTGGCACATGACGGGAGTGCACGCCCACGGCCCTGCTGGTGGCCACCACATATTTCGAAATGTCTCTGAGTGGCCACCACTGTCCCCAGGAGCATGACTGCTCTAGTTACTCTCTGGGCTTGAATTAAATAAGCCCTGCCACTGTGGTCTCAGGTGGGTCTGTAGGTAGCGTGGTAAAATCAGAAAAAGCATCTGGGGCTGGTGGAGCAGGTGTAGGTCCTTAGGTGTATCCTGATTAGAACCAGGTAGAGTCATGGGATGCGTCCGTGGCAGTTGCCACCCACTCAGTGTCAAGGTTTACGAAACACCTTCTGTGTCCCCATCCAACCCTCAAGGGAAAAAGAATCAGAGCAGGCTTTAGGAAAAGGAGGCCCTAAAAACAGAGATGCTCTTGCCACTGAGGCAGAGACCCTGAGTCGGGGTGGTGATGAACTTGAACTTAAACTCGTCAAACTCATGCTGAGTTTGAAGGAATCCTGAGAAACTGCCGGCTTCAGAAGAGATGGGTAAATCTATTGCTCAACCATCATTTTTATTGGGCTATATTTGTGTATTTTGTTTCCTGTTTGCTGTCCTTTATGGCTGGTGTTGGAAAACCACTTTTTCTTGGCTTTCTTGGCTTGCTGGGATGCACCTCCCTCGCCATCCCCGGGAAAGAGGCTGTGGGATCCCGCCTCTTCCCCTCAGTGTCCTGGCTCCAGGCTGGTACCCAAGAAACTATGCTTGAGGCAGCGTATCTTCTTTTCTTATGATTTTTACCAATTGGTAAGGTTTTGTGGTTACCGGAGTCTGAGGAGTAGAAGGACTAAGAAAGTAATTTTGAAGAAAAAGAGCCAAGAACAGAGATAAAAAAATGAAGTTAACAAAGTGCTGAAAAACATCATGAAACTTTCTTTATTCCATTCCACATGATTCAATAAATATTGAGAGAAGTTACACTCTTCTGGATAATAAAATGAAAATAAGGTTTTTTTATCTTGGAGAAATGTTTATTCTTGGAAGGCCAGAATGCTTTAGATCCTTCATGTAATAAGTCCTTCTATTGATATTGTTGTTATTATTATTTTATTTTTATTATTATTATTTTCTTGAGTTGGAGTCTTACTCCATTGCCCAGGCTAGAGGGCAGTTGCATGCTCACGGCCATCCCATCCTCGACCTGCCGGGCTCAGACGATCCTTCCACTTCTGCCTTCTAAGTAGCTGGAACTACAGGCACGTGCTACCACGCCTGGCCAATTTTTTATTTATTGTAGAGACGAGGTCTCACCAAGTTGCCTGGGCTGGTTTCGAATCCTTGGACTCAGGCAATCCACTTGCCTTGACCTCCCAAAATGCTGGGATGACAGGCTGAGCCACTGAGCCTGGCCGATATTATTATTTTTAAAGCATGCTTTGATTTAAAATGTTAGAGTTTTGGATATATAAGATTATTTCTAAAACTCTGACACTGTAAAGCCTATCAGCTTGGTTTTACCACCTTTTTGCCTTGTCTAATTAATATTTACTAAGCAACTCTGGCCCCAGAGTCCTCCTAGAGAAGTCATATCCTGTCAAGTTTCCTGTGCATGTTTAGAATATGCTATTTGTATTCTATGTATTAAAACACACACACACACACAGAGAGAGAAGCATGCTTTTCATGAGATTTCATCTGAAAGTTCCTACTGCAAAAACTAGAGATGTATTCAAATAACTTTAACTGGGTTTAAGTGAAACTTTTGCTGTGTTATGTGGCTGGATTTATTGAAAAGCAAATCATCGTCATTTACCAAGTAAAATAATTGTGAAGCAGTTACCACATCAATAATCATTAAAATATAAGCTTTATACTTTTAAATCTTTTATGTCATTTGTATAGTGTGTCTAGTATGTAACCATTTTGTTATCATTTTTCTCGTAGGGAACAAATGGCCAGAGAGATGTCAGAATTTTTGAATAGGTCAGTGCAGTATCATTTGGGAATTACGTGTTCACCTCAAAAATCACTTTTTAACTTGACTTTTGACTGTTTGGACCAGGACCTGTCCTAGGA
The DNA here is from genome assembly GCF_000164805.1 of Carlito syrichta. Lineage (NCBI taxonomy): Eukaryota > Metazoa > Chordata > Mammalia > Primates > Tarsiidae > Carlito > Carlito syrichta. Next base: position 172,650 of record NW_007231594.1, on the reverse strand, counting down.
ACGGCGCTCTCTCTCCATGTAAATTTTCTGTATCAGAAATGTCACTTCTCCCTCACCCTACCCGACCCAGAAAAAGAGAAAAAGCAAAGTTCCTCCAAACTGGTGTTTCTTGTTGGGGGATTGGGAGGGGATACCCTTGGCATGGTGTATCGGCCAGTTTCTTGTGGGTAGGTCCTGTCCTGGTGATCTCAGTCTCACGAGGGGACTCTCCCCTCATCCTGACAGTGATCATTTTACAGCTGCTCCTGGGGACATTTTGCGCCTGGTTGAAGGGGAATTAGGGATGAGTGCCTTCTGAGGGGCGATGTACTATGGAAACCATGGGGGGGTCAATTGGGCCATCGTCAGGATCTGGTCTGTCACCTGCGTAGGTGGGTATGAATCAGTTAGCATGTTAATTCACAATTCTAAAGTTATAAGTTCACTGAAAGTGTTAAATTAATGTCTTTTAAAAATCAAATTTGTTTTGCTACTGCCTTTCTGTGTTGTTTGTGTGCTCGTCTTTATAGCAAATCTAAACGATCAGTAAATTATGCCTTTATTTTACTATCTTAATAACTCTGGAGATGGGGCAGGAAGTGTTTAAACGTGTTGCATTCATATACTTCTATGGATGGCATGCTTTTCAGCAGATGTGATTTTGTCTGGGTGATATGAATAAAAGTTAGTGATACTAAAACCATGTTTTAAGCAATAGCCATTCAATTTGTGATACTTGTTTTTTTTTTTGAGTCGGCGTCTCACTTCGTCGCCCAGGCTGGAGTACAGTGGCACATTCACAGCCACCCCAGTGTCAACCCGCTGGGCTCAGGCGATCCTTCCACCTCAGCCTTCCAAGTAGCCAAAACTACAGGAGTGCACCACCTCACCTGGCTAATGTTTTGATTTATTGTAGAGACGAGGTCTTGCCAAGTTGCCCGGGCTGGTCTCGAACCCACGGGCTCAGGCAATTCACTCGCCTTAGCCTCCCAAAGTGCTGGGATGACAGGCTGAGCCACCGAGCCTGACCTGTAATTTTTTTAAAGTATCAAGATAAACCTTATGTATATGCCACCACCTTGGGTACATTCTGACAATCTGTAAAACTGTATATTATGTAAATTTGCTTTCTCTTTCCAAAGAAAACAACAATAAAACACATAATAATTTTCAACTGCCCTCCTAGAAAAGATTCTCTTGAGGAGTTAGGAAAAAGAAAGAATTTTTTTTTGTTAGTGTATTGAATTTTGGTTTAGGGATGGAGGACAGAAAAATAATATTTAAATATAATATTAAAACATGATTGTTAAGAATGATAGAGTGTGGATTGCCTGAGCCCGCGAGTACGAGACCTGCCCGGGCAACTTGGTGAGACCTCATCTCTACAATAAATCAAAAAGTTAGCCGGGCGTGGTAGCGCGCGCCTGTAGTTCCAGCCACTTGGAAGGCTGAGGCGGCAGGATCGCCGGAGCCCAGCAGGTCGAGGCTGCGGTGGCCAGGAGTGGCCACTGCACTCCAGTCTGGGCGACAGAGTGAGACTCCAACTCAAAAAAAAAAAAAGAATAATAGAGTGACCTTGCTTATACACAGCTGGCTATTTTTGAGCAAAGCAATTAGGAACAAAAAACTACATGGAAAATTGCCAGCCACACAGCTCATGGAATGTATAGATTCTGCAGTGAACCTAAAACAGGTTTTAGTCATAAAAATACAAGAGGGTCTAAACGGCCTCACATTATTCTTTCACCAGTCTTATGTGTAACTAACAATCACCGTGTCAAACAATTTTAAGGATGTGGGGTGAAGCCTGCTTTGTTTTATTCTCTAAAACGAAAGCATACACAGGCCTTTTCAAGAAGTGGAGGCACCATATTTATTTCATTTTTAAACTTAATATTGAAAAGATAATTCTTTTCACTTCAGGAAGAAGTACCATATTTCGAAACAATTTTTTGCCAATATCAATCTTGTTAAGTCTGTGTCTTGACTGCTTGCTAAGATTGCTGTTACCTTTCAAAATGTAGAATAAAAAACACGTGCTTATTTTGGGGTGTTATATCTTTTTTTTTTTTTTTTTGTGAGCTGGAATCTCACTCCATCGCCCAGGCTGGGGTGCAGTGGCACGCTCATGGCCACCCCAGCCTTGACCTGCTGGGCTCCAGCGATCCTTCCGCCTCAGCCTTCCAAGTAGCCGGAACTACAGGCGTGCGCCACCACACCTGGATAATTTTTTGATTTATTGTAGAGACAAGGTCTCGTCAAGTTGCCCAGGCTGGGGGTGGAGGTGTTATATCTTGATCATCCCTCTTTAAGAGGAAATACTTTCCAAGAAGTAGATGATAAAAGAGAATATCCTGGTGTGATACCTGAGAAGCAAGAAGTACATTAGTTCTTTAATATTTAGCTATTTTAATATCCGTGCCACCTTCTTTTCATGTCTTGAAACGTGTTGTGTTTAAAGCCTTCCTTCGTTACATTGTACTGAGAAGTCTTGCAGTTTATTCTAAGTTTATTCTGTTATGTGCAAGTATAATCCGTGTTCATTATCACAGAAGAGAAACTATTCATATTTTCTGATTAGTGATCTCAGATGAGGTGCGTGAAAACAAGTCTTCAGCTCACGAGTAGCACTATTCTGAAAAACTTGAATTTTTGTGCCATCAAATGGAATGCTTTGAATTTTCTTTCTTCTCTTCCGATACAAATGTCCCTGCTGAATGGTGTCAGGTACATGATCGCCCTTTGAAATCTCTGCATTATGAACTGAAACCTCTCTCTGTCATTTACTCATCATGTTATTATTACTTATTAGATACGAGCGTGTGTTTTTTGTCCACCTATAGAACTTAGTGTTCTTAAGGTAGTGCAGGCCAAAATGCCCGGGAAGCTCTGACCCCAGCACTTCCTTGAGCCTTCCCTTTTGACCCTCATGCCGCGTTAGACGCCCAGGTGGCCCAGGGTGACCCTGAGCCAGTGGATGTGAGTGAGTGTGGCCACTTGTGCTCAGTGGTCTTTGCAGGTGACCAGACTGGGCAGCCTGGTGGCCCATGAACACACCATGCATGTGCTTCTGATAGTCTTTCCAGCGTGTCAAGGCATCCTTTTTTGGGTTTCTCAGGGGTATATGCAAGGGTGTTTCATGTGCACACCCGTAACAACATTTAAACTGAAGTCCACAGCTCCAGACCACTGGAATCACAAAGTTCTTTTTGTACATCACCCTTTGTCTCCTCTGTTAAAGAAACACACGATTGCACGTTTTTCTGGTAGTTGTTTCCTGTTGTCACACTTACGCATACCCTCTTGCCTCTTTAATCAATGGATCCTGCGTGTCTCTGGTTTAAATGTGCAAAACTGTATGATCATTGCAGAGGTCCTGCTGTCCAAGCCACCAAGGCCGCCGCGGGCACCAAGAAACACGATCTTAGTAAATGGAAGTACGCAGAACTGCGTGATACAATCAATACCTCCTGCGGTGAGTTTAAGGGGAGGGCCAGTAGTGCTGGGTGAGGGTTAGGGAGGATATCACCACCCCTGGACTGGGACGGGAGAGCCAGAGAGGAGGTCGTGTGAGTTAGCGTAAGTTCGTCTATTTGCTATTCTCCCCTTGAAATGAAGATCAAGTTTGTTCATAAGCCTGAGAAGACGTGGCCATTAAATTGGATTTTGCCTATCCTTGCCCAAGTCGGAGAAGAGCAAAGATGATGATGGGAGGAAGATGTGAATGACTGGCCTTTCTGATGCTATTCATAGCAGAGAAAAACCTGAAGAGCTGAATCTTCTGGTCCATGAATGCAGAGTGACAGATGGCAATGCAACTGCTTCTTTTTATTTTATTTTTTCCTTTTATTTTTTGAGTTGGAGTCTCACTCTGTTGCCCAGGCTGGAGGGCAAGGGCATGCTCACGGCCGCCACAGCCTCACCCTGCTAGGCTCCGGTGATCCTTCCACCTCAACCTTCCAGTAGCTGGAACTACAGGCGCACGCCACCACACCCGGCTCATTTTTTATTTTATTGTAGAGACGAGGTCTCGCCAAGTTGCCCGGGCTGATCTCGAACCCAAGGGCTCAGGCGATCCCCTTGCCTCGGCCTCCCAAAGTTCTGGGATGACAGGCTGAGCCACCGAGCCTGACCATCATGCTCTTTTTTTAAACCATGGTGTTAGACCTCAAGACACTATGCCTAGAAACACAACTATCCTAATTGTGCAGAATTCTTCATGCCGTTCTTCTCCTCCACACTGAGTGTGTCCGGGTCATGATAAACATTTTTTTAAAAAGTATCACATATAAATCTAGCTTGTATTGGAGCACGGTGACTTTTTACTCTGCTGTCAAGAATGGTGGCCTTGGACAAGTGACTTAACCTCCCTCATTCTAATTCTTCATACTTAAAAGACCTGTTTAGTTCAGAGTGCCTGTGTGGAGTAGATGATGTAAGATTTCTATCGTATGTAAGAAAATGCTCTGTAAATATAAAAGATATCATAAAATGCTCATCTTTATGAATAATCAGCATATTTTTTATTTTGTACTACTTAAGAACAAAAATCTGTTTATGCCACAGAATAATTATCTACTTACGTTAGATGGGTACATTAGGATATTCGTCTTTTTTTTTTTTTCCTCCCTCTTTCTATGTGATCGATAGATATTGAACTCCTGGCAGCCTGCAGAGAAGAATTCCACAGGAGACTCAAAGTGTACCATGCATGGAAATCCAAGAACAAGAAGAGAAACACGGAAACAGAGCAGCGTGCTCCAAAGTCTGTTACTGATTATGGTAAAAACAGATCTGTACTTTTGAATGTTCCAAAGTGCGTGTATGTAAATATGTGTGATTGTACACAAGGCATCTGGGTACAGTGTCTATATAGATTTTTCTCTTACCATAGGACTGTGATCCGCTGAATCATACAGCTGTGATGGCCGGTCTCTCTTTTTTCCATCTTTATTTTAGATTCAGGGGTACACATATTTTTTCTTTTTTCTTTTATAAAGATGTGGGGTACAATTCAGGTATACAAACGTTGATTATGCAGGTACCTTTGTTGATGAGGTGCGACCCTCCCTCCCCTGGCAGTTTCCCTCAACTTCCAATCCCACCCCCCTTCCCCTGACAGTTTCTCAGTACTGCCAATCACTTTCTTATAGTATCATAATTGTTCAAGGTCAACTTATGAGTGAGAACATAGGGTACTTTGTTCTTTGTTTCTGTGGTAGATCACTGAATATGATTGACTCCAAATCCATCCAAGTTGCTGCAAAGTCCATATGTTTGTCCTTCTATATGGCTGCGTAATATTCCATTGTGTATATGTACCACATTTTTTTATCCTGTCTGGCTTCGAGGGGCAACATGGTTGGTTCCATGTTTTTGCTATTGCGAATAGAGTGTTTTTTCTTTACCTGGACCTATTGTGCTGTGGTGGGGATCGGGTCTTAGGTGATCACCTATCTTTTATAGCAGTATTTCTATTGACTACGCCTTTAAAGTCGTATTTTTTTAAAAAATTTAAATTTAAATTTTAGAGTTGTGGGGTATTATGAGGTTTGCTACGTAAGTAAATTGTGTGCAGGTGAGATTTGGGCTTCTAGTGAGCGCTCTCTCCCCGGTAGCGGACATGGCACCCAGTGGTGGTCACGTGCCCGTTACGTCCCTTCTTTGCCTTCCCTCTCTCTAGTAGTGCCCAGCGTCAGTCATTCCTGCCTTTGTGCTCATGTGCCCAGTATTTTGGGCCTGCTTATGAGTGAGAACATGTTCACTTTTTGTTTCTGGGGTAGCTCACTTAGAATGACAGTCTCCAGCTATATCCTTGCTGCAGAGGATGTGATTTTGTCATTCTTGATGGCTGTGTAGTATTCCCTTGTGTATATGTACCCCGTTTTCTCGATCCAGTCCACTTTTGACGTGCATCTGGATTGGTTCCATGATTGTGCTATTGTGAATAGAACTGCAGTGAACATACATGTGCAGGTGTCTTTTTAGCAGAGTGATTTGTGTTCCTCTGAGTACACTCCCAGATGATTGCTGGATCCTAAGGAAACTCAATTTTTAGTTCTTTGAGAAAATGCCACAGTGCTTTCTACGGAGGGTGAACTAGCTTACATCACCACCAACAGTGTAGAGGCATCCCTTTTTCTCTGCAGCCTCACCAACACCTGTTGTTTTTAAAATTTTTTAATGAGAGTCATCCTGACCAGTGTTAGGTGGTATCTCATTGTAGCTTTGATTTGCATTTCTCTGGTGATTAGCGAGGCTGAGCACTTATTCATATGTTTGTTGGCTGCTTGGATGTTGTCCTTTGAGAAGTGTCTGTGTCCTTTGTTCGCTTTTTTTTTGAGTTGGAGTCTCACTCTGTCAACCAGACTGGAATGTAGTGGCCGCTCCCGGCCACCGCAGCCTCGATCTGCTGGGCTCCGGCGATCCTTCCGCCTCAGCCTTCCGAGTAGCCGGAATTACAGGCGCGCGCTACCACGCCCGGTTCATTTTTGATTTATTGTAGCGATGAGGTCTCGCCAAGTTGCCCAGGCAGTTCTCGAATCCGTGGACTCAGGCAATCCACTCACCTCAGCCTCCCAAAGTTCTGGGATTACAGGCTGAGCTACCGAGCCCGGCTCTTTGTTCGCTTTTTAATGGGGTTAGGGTTATGTGTTTGTTTTTTTCCTTACAATTTGTGTGAGTTCCGTATAGATCCTGGAGGTTAGGCCTTTGTTGGATGCATAGCTTGGAAATATTTGTTCCTATTCTGTGGGTTGTCTTTTTACTCTTGTGATGGTCCCTTTAGCAGTGCAAAAAAAGTTTAGCTTGATAAGGTCCCACTTGTCCATCTTTGCTTTTACTGCTTTTGACTTGAGGACTTGACCATGAATTCATTACCTGGGCTGATGTTCTGAGAGTGTTCTTTTTTTTTTTTTTTGAGTCGGAGTCTCACTCTGTCACCCAGGCTGGAGGGCAGTGGCACTCTCACAGTCACTGCAGCCTCAACCTGTTAGACTCAGGCGACCCTTCCTCTTCAGCCTTCCAAGTAGCTGGAACCACAGGCGCACATTGATTGTAGAAACGAGGTCTCACCAAGTTGCCCAGGCTGGTCTCAAACCCCTGGGCTCAGGCAATCCTCTCGCCTCTGCCTCCCAAAGTGGTGGAATTATAGGTGTGAGCCATCATGCTTGGCCAGGAGGGTATTTTTATAGTTTAGGGTTTCACATTTAAAACCTTGATACATTTTGAGTTAATGTTTATATACGGTGATAGGTAGGGGTACAGTTTCATTCCTCAGCACCATTTGCTAACTATGGTATCTTTTCCTCAATGTGTGTTTGTTGGCTTTATCAACAAAGGTCTATGGTTTTATGTCTGGTTTCGGTGTCCTGTTCCATTGGTCTGTGTGTCTGTTGGTATACCAGTACCATGCTGTCTTGGTTACTTTAGCCTTGTAATGAAGTTTGGGGTCTGGAAGTGTGATGCCTCCAGCCTTGTTCTTTTTGCTGAAGATTGCTGTAGCCATTAGGGCCCTTTTTTCTTTCCGTATGAATTTCAGTACCGTCTTTACAAGGTCTGTGAAAAATGATGCTGGTAGTTTGATAGAGAGTGCTGAATCTGTAGATTGCCTTGGGTAGGATGGACGTCATGATGATATTGATTCTTCCAGTTCATGAACATGGGATGTTCTTCCATTGGTTTGTCTTTGGTTTCCTTGAGCTGTGTTTTGTAGTTCTTCTTGTAAAGGTTACCCACCTCTTTGGTTAAATGAATGCTGAGGTATTTTATTTGTTTATTTTTGTAGCTACTGTGAATGGGATTGTGTTTTTCATTTGCTTCTCAAGTTTGCTGCTTGTCGTTCATGTATAGAAATGCAGCTGATTTTTGTATCCCAAGACTTCACCAAAGTTGCTCATCAGTGCAAGGAGGTTTTTGACCATCTTTCTAGAGTTTTCTAGGTAGAGAATCTTATGATCTGCGAAGAGCGATGATTTAACTTCTCCTTTTCTTATTTGGATACGGTTGATTTCTTTTTTCTGCCTGATTTCTTTTTCTAGGTCTTCCAGTACCATGTTGAATAGGAGGGGTGAGATTGGGCATCCCTGTCTTGTTCACTTCTTAGGGGGAATGCTTCAGTGTCTACCCATGAAGTTTTATATTGGCTGCAGGTTTGACATAGGTGGCTCTTAATATTTTGAGGGATGTTCCTTCATGCCTAAGTGTTTGAGGGTTTTTATCAAGAAGGGACGTTGAATTTTATTGAATGTGTTTTTGCATCTGATGGTATAATCACATGGTTCTAACAGGTTTTCTACCTATTTATGGGATGGATTGTTTCTTGATTTGTGTATGCTGAAGCAGCCTCGTATCTCAGGAATGAAGCCCACCTGGTCATGATTAATGTTCCTTGAATTGTGCTGTTGGATGCAATTTGCTATAATCTTTCTGAGAATTTTTGCATCTATGTTCATCAGGGAAATTGGCCTGCAGTTTTCTTTCCCTTTTTTTTTAAATTTCTTTGCTGGATCTTTGCTACTTTAGGGTATTGTGATGATACTGGCCTCATAGAATGAGCTAGGGAGAACTCCTTCCTTATTTATTTCCCGGAATACTTTCAATAGGATTGGTATCAGTTCTTCCTTGTACATGTTACAGAAGTCAGCTGAGAAACTGCCTGGCCCCGGACTTTTTAAAGGCATATATTTCAAGATATATTGAACTTATTTGCTAAGATAAATTATTAAGATAAGAATTTTCTTGTCTATCTTGAAAAGGCTGTGCATATATAGTTTTCCCACACACAGTTATACACACACATCAAGATTATGTGTGAAAATGTAAAGATTACCATGAATCTTTTACTTTACATGTCAAATGAGTTTTACATGTGAAAATGAGCATTTTTATACTTGCTGAACAATATCATGTTTGATTTTTATTTGAAACAATTTTTCTAAGTTTTGAATTTAATGCAGCTCAATTTTTATTTTTTATTTTTTGAGTTGGAGTCTCACTCTGTCTCCCACACTGGAGTGCAATGGCCGCTTCCGGCCACCGCAGCCTCGACCTGCTGGGCTCCGGCGATCCTTCCGCCTCAGCCTTTCAAGTAGCTGGAACTACAGGCACGCGCGACCACACCCGGCTAATTTTTTATTTGTTGTAGAGATGAGGTCTCATCAAGTTGCCCAGGTGGGTCTCGAACATGCAGGCTCAGGCAATCCACTCACCTCAGCCTCCCAAAGTGCTGGGATTACTGGCTGAGCCACCGAGCTCAATTTTTAAAAGCAATACCTTGAAATCCTCAAAATCACTGTCTTTTGTAGAAGTAGGCGTAAGTGCTTTCCTGTTTGTTCTAGAAAAGGGCTGTAGCCTGGAAAAAAAAAGAAATTGGATCATGTGTTCCCCATTAACACTCTAATCCCTTTTGGTTAAAAAAAGAAGAATTGTACTGCAAACATTATTTTATAATACATTTGAAAATGTAAGAGTGAGAAATAGTACCATGGTTTAGACCAGAGTTTCGCCTAGATCAGGATTTTGTTTTTTGACTGGGATCCTAAAAATGAATTGTTACCTTTTTATGCAAAAGACCAAGTTATACACTTGAAATTGGAAAACAGAATAGGATACTTACAACCTAGTAAAAGCATGCAGGAACTTGAACATGAACTGAGCATACCTGTGATATAGGAGTTGTCATTTCAGTCTGCAAAGCAGTAATTAGAATTTCATTTGTTCTACTTGCTACTTTTAAACTGGCATGATTTATTAGCTTAATTCTGGTTAACAGCAAGGTGATGGCAGATTGAATGTATTTTTTTTAAAGTGGTATATCCCCAGCACTTGATATATAGTTTAGCAATGTATGACCTAAGTTGACTTAGAAAATGAGTCATTGGTTATATTCTGGTTTGCTTTCTGCCTTTAAGTAAATAAAATCAATGTTTACATAAAGTCAATTTGATGGTAAGGTTTCTAAGTGGTTGCATAAGATAGATTGAGTGAGGGCAGTCTTGGTCTTAATAAGGGTGACACCAGTAGTGCCAACAATTGTTCCAGGGTTGTTGTCAGTCAGAATATAACACCTTGGCAGTGCAGAGAGAGACCACTTGCAACTCAGAAATGGTAGGTGGAAACCCCACCACATGTCGTGATACCATCCTCTTCTCCAGTTTAAATTTTTTCCTCTTTGAATTGAAAATGACAGGATGATGGCATTACCTGTGCACTGTCTGTTTACTAAAGTTTCTGACCACAGGTTGTCTTTGTTTCATGAAAAATAGCAGAGAGCTGATCTTTTTCACTGTGATGTTTGACTACTACTTTTAGCCTGACCGACTTTCATTATGTTGTATTTCAAGTCTTACACATCTAAAAGGTTGCACTTTTTAAAACAAAAAGAAATTAATGTTGTGATACTTGGTAGATGTATATTATTCATTCATTCATTCATTCATTTGTTTATGAGTTGGAGTCTCACTCCGTCACCCAGGCTGGAGTGTAGTGGCACGTTCCTGGCCACCCCAGTGTCGACCTGCTGAGCTCAGGTGATCCTTCCACCCCAGCCTTCCAAGTAGCAGGAACTACAGGCACGCACCACCATGCCTGGCTAATTTTTTTTTATTTATTGTGAAGACGAGATCTTGCCAAGTTGCCCGAACTGGTCTCGAACCCATGGGCTCAGGAAATCCACTTGCTCTGGCTTCCCCAAAGTGCTGGGTTGACAGGCTGAGCCACCAAGCCTGGCCTATATACGTATTTTAAATAAACACGTAGCAATTTCTTATGTACCCGTCTGTGTTTGCCCAGTGACGTGCTTGGAATGCACGACTGCCCTTGCTGGTTCAAATGTATTCTTTGGGAGAGCCAAAGAGTGTAGATTAAGGACATCTCCTAAGAATCCCATCCAGGTACATGAACAAAAATGAAGGAGTCTCACGAGAATGCCATCCACACATATGTAGTCTTCAGATAATTTGATTCTGAGAATTTTCAGGATAAAGTATGAATTCCTCTCTGACAAGGCCTTATCTTGCTTTTCTCTCTCTGCCTTTTTTTTTCCTTCCCATGTAAAATCTATTCTGACACAAGAGCCTAGCTAAAGGACGCCAAGATGCTTCCCGGCTCAGTTCAAAGAGTTCTGTGCTCTGTAGTTTCCTGACGGGGCCACTCAGCACCCTCAAAAGGATCCGCTGTGTAGTTTAATGTGTAGAAGTATTAGTGTTCATTACATTGAGACAATACAATGGTGACAGATTGTGATGAACAAAAAGGTCATTGACGTTGTTGACTCAAAGAGTGGTTCGTTGATGAATGCTGGCCCGTCCTTGTAACCATGAATGGTGACCCAGGCCCTTCCTGGTGCTGTCTTGGGCAAACACGAACTTAGCACACTACTGCACAAAAGGTTTGAGACCCGCCTGGGCAACTTGGTGAGACCTCGTCTCTACAATAAATCAAAAAATCAGCCGGGCGTGGTAGCGCGCGCCTGT
>NW_007231594.1:143741-161177 GCF_000164805.1 Carlito syrichta | reverse complement strand
GTGGGTGACAGAGTGAGACTCCAACTCAAAAAAAACCAAAAAAACAAAAACAAACAAACAAAAAAAAGGTTTTCTGGAATGATCTTGGGGGCCATGGCAAATTTACCTAGTAAATGTTTATAAGATGCAATTGCTTTGAACAATGATCTTGGAATGTAGTTCTATTTTATAGTTCCTAAAATTAAAAAAAATAGCATGAGTTTAAGATGTAGACAATTTGAAGAATGTAAAACATACTGAATGTATGAAAAAGTAGCAGTGCTTTTTCTTCTCAAATGAGTATAATTTTCTGATGAAGTTATCTTTTTTCCTGTGAAAATTCTGGTAATGGTGTGGGGGGTACAATCATGTCTGTTAAGTCTCGCCATGTTAGGTTTTCGTTTGACTATGATTGTGTCACAAATTACAAATGAAGTATAATTTTAAAATTTTGTCCCTCTTCATATGTGCCTCAATCAGAATTGCCTAAAACATAATCCAAATAACCCCTTTAAAAATACAGTCAGAAAGCAGCACCTACCTATTGGCAATTCTGATAATATTTGGCTTTGAGACAGGATGACTTATTTGTTAGTCATCACCTCAATTGATGGGAAGCCTTTAAAGTTTAAAAAATACACATTTAGCAGTTTTGGCATTTTTACCTTTTCCTCAACGTAAAATATCTGTTCACAGATTTTGCACCATTTTTGAACAATTCACGTAAGTCAAGGGGTGATGAGCTAACTGGAAGATGGGTTAAAATACTTTATAAAATACTAATTTCTATTAAACTTTGTTTTGCTACAATTTTAAGTGGAATTGTAGTATGTTAAAGTTGGTATATCTGTACTAAGATATGTTTTAATTTGAGATGATGCTTTTATTTGAATCACTCCAAAATATATATGCAGAACAAAATCTAATGACATTACTGTTGTTATATCAAATTAATTTTTTAAAAAAAACTAGCATTTTTAAGCTGAGAATATACACAATTCTTATTGTAGCAAAACTCTATCTTAATATAGCAGCTTTACCTTTTAGAATAAAGACTAACTTTTTGGTGCTGGTTTCAAACACTGTATTTTCAAACACTGATGGTATCTGCATTTCTATCCAAAGAGATCTGAGTTTTGTGTGATAATGTGCACAGGTTTAATGATGATACCTTCTAGAAGGAAGAGGAGATTATTCTGTTACTTTTATAGCTTTCAATGATGCACATTCTTTGAGAATTTAAAAGCTTTGGTCATCTTAGTGTTCAGTAAATTTTTTCTAGAATCAGTTGAGCAATAATGATTTGGCTATAACACTGTTTTCAGTTGCCAACTGGTTGGACCTGGTTTTTTCATGTGTTCCTTGTAATTTATAGGGCTTTGTTTTGTTTGGAATGCAGTTCACACTTTTGAAGTTAACACAATTGGATACGTAAGAAAGTTGTTTAGAAGATTAGTTTCCAGCTTTCAACGTCTATATGTTTGTTGTTTCCTGCCCTTCAGGACAAAATCCTAGTTCTCCTTTTAGTAGGATAAGCCATCGAGGACTTTCTGTCCATTTTCTTAATTTTACTCATCATATTAAGTTACAAGAGACTGCTACTTTAACATTTTAAAAGTATGTTAAGTAATGGATTTTAGTCTCATAGTAAATTTCCTTTCAACTGGATGTTAAATTCTAATTCACAACTTCTGATAAACTGGAGGGAAGGGTTTTTCTGTTTTATCCTTTTAAAATATTTTCGTTTTGCGTTAGTGTATTTTTCACAAGCTGGTAATTTTTAAGACCTGAAGTGGAGACACTGATCTTCAACTTTGGGGGAATAGGAACAAAGAACGCATCAGCACATCCAATATCATGCTGAAGGTGACACAGCTTTCTAAAGTCACTAACAAAGCGAGGCTTCTCGATCTTCCATAGGCGTGTACAGCTTTGCTCACTGCTTCTTGCTTCCTCTGATTTGCAAAGAAATAAAGTCAACTGGTGTACAGCTTTTGCTATTTCTTGGTATAACAAGTAGAATAAGAGTAATTTCATCCTTTCAGTATTTGCAGATTCTTACAAAAGCCATGTGGCTGTTCTTGACTTTTAGATCGTATATATTGTATAACATTACGCTGACATAGATTTTCATAGAGATTCTTAATTGAGCTGCAGTAAATGGTTGGTCCATTTTTAAAGTTGTGAGTATAACGCATATTAAATAGGCTAACCAAAATTATGCCGCTAAAGTCATTGCTCTAGGGAAATGTTTACATTTGCAGATAACATAAAAAGCTAATTGTTCAGTAATGGAAATTGAGTGGGGAAAGAAAGATTGATATGAATGCATTGCCCAGCACAAGCAGGAAAGCAAGGGTTTTTTTGTTTCTATTGGCGAGGAGAATCAAGTGATATACACCAACCACACACTTCACTGTGTTTTATTCCAAGAGAGATCTGATTTCAGAGTAAGTAAATATCTTTGAGGGAACAGTTAAGGCTTACTTGTTATGGAGGGTTTGTTTGTTTTCTTTTTGATCATTTGGTTGTCAATATATTATGAATATCAGTGTTGTCTTGGCCATTTTAAATCCCCAAATCAGTTGGCAAAAGAGAACCTTTTTATACGATTTCCATTTTCGTGGAAATTGTGATTAAATTGACAAATGCCCATATTCTTCAGATTTTTGAAATCCCTGTTTATTTGATCATGTGTAGTCCAAGAGAGATTATTCTGCAGCCTCCATTTTAACTTTTTGGAGGGAAAATAGAAACCTGGTAAATAATACTAGTTGGCTTTCCTGCCACGTGAGTTTATTTTGAGTGACTGATACAGTCACGTGTGGGAATCTGCTAGAGGCTTGTTGTTGCTGGTGGTGGCAGTGGTGGCGCGCGCGCGCGCGCGTGTGTGTGTGTGTGTGTGTGTGTGTGTTTTCAATGCCAAGGACCATCTTTAGGGAAAGGCAGTTCTAAAAAATCACACCTTAAATTGTGTTAATCTCTAGGCCACTAATATTTGCATTTTGTTTCACGTTTACTATCGGGAACCTTTCTCCTTCCTCTTTAAAAAACTGCTTGGTGCACTTCAGGGTGGAAGGCGGCTTCCTTTCCCTGGAGTCCTGGGTAACTGTCATTTTCTGTGTCACAGCTCAGCAGAACCCCACTGCTCAGCTCCCTGCCAGGCAGCAGGAGATCGCAATGAACCGGCAGCAACGTTTCTTCCGTATCCCCTTCATTCGCCCTGCCGACCAGTACAAGGACCCCCAGAGCAAGAAAAAAGGCTGGTGGTATGCCCATTTCGATGGGCCATGGATTGCCCGGCAGATGGAGCTCCATCCTGACAAGCCACCTATCCTTCTCGTGGCTGGTGTGTATGAGTCCCATGAAAAAGATGTTTAAAACCCAAAAAAAAAAGACGATAAGCCCTGTGAATGAAACATTTAAATACCTAATATCCTAATTCATTGAATTTCAGGGTGGAGGGATGGAGTTTTGCAGTTAAATCACATCTCCGGTTCAGTGAGGATTAATTCCCTTATCATGTAAAATTGCTTGGATGAATGATGTCCTCGCAGGGCTTGAGCAGAGACTTGTCTGTCTCCTAAGAACCGTTTCATTGGTGTTTAATTATTTTCATTTGTTTGTAGTGGCTTGGAGAAGTGTAGCATTTTATTAACACTGACAATTTGTGTGATCAGTGGCAATGTTTATACATTTCGAAAGGACCCGTGGTGGGGAACAAATTTAAGTTGTTGGCCAATGTATTCAGCAGAGTTCCATCTTGGAGGGAGAAACTCAAATGTAAAAAGTGCTCGAACCCACGAGACCGGATAGGTGTTTCAGGAATGCAACGGGCAGGAGATGGTCCTGGAGAAAGGTGGTAACTTTCTGACGTGTCCTGGGTGCAGGTAAGGACGACATGGAGATGTGTGAGCTGAATCTGGAGGAGACGGGTCTGACTCGGAAGCGCGGTGCTGAGATCTTGCCACGACAGTTTGAAGAGATCTGGGAGCGCTGCGGGGGCATCCAGTACCTTCAGAGCGCCATCGAGAGCCGGCAGGCCAGGCCCACCTATGCGACAGCCATGCTTCAGAGCCTGCTCAAGTAGGCGACACCCAACCCCCCAGGGGAGCTGCCAGGAGGTGGGTGTGCGCCCCAAGATTCGACCATTCACGGTCCTGTTAGGGTTACTTCCACCAAGTGAACAGATCTGATTAATCATGGCTTTGGTGAATCTGTTTAAGGTTATTACGGTAGTGAATTTGGGACCTACAAATTATTTTTCTGTATCCAGCTGTAACTCTTAAACCTCTTGTTGTTCTAATGCTTGTTACACTTGGACAGATTCTGACACTCCTCATCCTTTGCCAACAGACCACCTTATATCCATCATAAATTGGTCTTGAGGAAAAGAGAATTTTTAAAGAAAATTCAAAGTACTTTTTAAGGATGGATAGTACCATGTAACTGGAGTAATAAAACTGTAGCTTAAATTTCTTACAATAGTCCAGGCACTGATGTTTTGGTCTAACAAGCTGTATACTTTCTTCACTAATTTTTTTTTAGAAATGCATGGAAATTTCCATCCAAGGTGGAAATTCTAATTTTTTTTCTCTCCTTTGCAGTGTGTCTTGGTTTGAGTGAAGCAATTCTAAGTTCTAGAATTCTAAAGAGCCTAAATGTCTGTGATGTATTCCATGATACCCAGCACGGATTTACTTTGCTTTTTTTTAAATCATATTGTGTGTTGCTATCAGAATATTCTTTTTATATTCCATGAACAAATAAAGGAAATTCAGGTAGTTTAAATGCCTAAAAGTTTTGAGATAAGGTTTGTTTCATTTAGAAAAAGGAAAAGGGTTTCAGGTGGCACAGTGACTTAACTGGACGGAATTCAAATATTTGTTCAACTTCATCTCAACGGCAATTTTTGTATCAGAATCCTGTCCAAGTTGTCTCATAGGATTTAAACTGGTGTTCTGCTTCAAACATATTCCTTTTAAAAACGTCCTAGTGTCTTTTTTGGCCTTTGAAATTTTGGTGATTGTAGAGCTGTGTCATAAGCTATGTAATTCAAAAGCCCCTGTATTTAGTAATTGTTTGTTTCACATAACTGATCATTTAAAAAATTTTTTTTCTTTGTGTGCTGTTAGTTTTGATCAAATGTCAGCAGTTTCAAGCCTAATATCGATGACTTTCATGTTAGGAATTTAGAGGCAAAAGTGCATCAAGGAGTTTTGTTGAAGGTGTCTTGTTTGTATTTTAGAATAAAATTAGAAGGTAAAATTATTCTCTGCACACACCCCCCCCCCAATTTTTAGAGACCCTAACCTTTGAAATGAAATCCCAGTAATTTTTTTTTTTTCCTAGAGGGATTACCTCAGCCAGGAAAATATTTCCTGACTGATTAGTTTTGTGTTTGCAAGCCATAGACACTGTTTTCAGAATTGCTTCTCTCATAATATGTGTCTTAGTACAGAAATATTTATTTATTATGATACGTGCAAATGATTGTCTTGTGTTAAAGAAATTAAATGGTCCTGTCTGTGCTATTAATTGAGAATGTGAATGTGATAGACTCACCCACCCTTGGGTCATTGGGTCCCTATGATTGGTGACAGAAGGTGTAGTTATTGAATAAATGACCTGCTCTCTCTCTTTCATCTCATGCCTTTAATTGGTGTTTTTTATTTGTATAGGGTAGTCGTGATAAACTTTGTTTCCTAACCAAGTCACGAGCTAAGTTCTTGACCAAAATTTAGTAGCCAAATTGGTTTTTAATGACTTTTCCCTTTATTACTATTTTCAAAAATAGTTCTGTGTATCTTTTAGATACATTAGTAGGCACCGGATGGAAAATGAATCAAAGAGTTAAAAATTATTAAAATGAGAGAACTTAACACTTTGAAAAATTTGTAAGAAAAAAAACTAAAGCGTTGTTACAAGTCTTTAATTTTTGACTCCAATAGTTAATAAAATTATAGTTCATCTTAAGCCCTTTGTTCCTAATTGTGTCACATGGCTGTTGTAGAACTTATCTATTAAAACGGTCTCCTGAGTTTTTACTTTGGCTGCCAGGAACAGGCTCTAGTTGAGACAGACCTCGAGTGACCTACATACCACAGACACGCACTGCATGAGGCTCCTTCGTGGACAGACCCAGAACCCTGCTGGCCTTAAGGGATGCACAAAAACGGTTTCCTCAAGGATGGAATGCAGCTGTGTCCACATTCACTGCCAGACCCGCAGGTGCTAGGTTGAAATGTTAGGAGCCAAAGGTAACTTGTTCGCGTTTGAATCAGGCATTTTGACCGAGATGTCAAATGAGCAGCTTAAACCAGTGCACTGTGTGTAAAGAACTCATCTTGTCTCCCAAAATTGTCTGCAAAGGTGGCATCTTTAAAATATCGAAGACAAGAGCCTGGGATGTTTCCCATCCTGTTCCGTTATAATGCAATTCCTAATTCTGCCAACCATTAGGGTGTGCATTACGAGCCATGGCTTTCCTTGAGCAAAAGAAGTCTGAGCCACATTTGTTAAGAGAATCCTGAGTTTTCTTAGTTGTAATGTCGGGAAGATGGCACCTTCTTGGAGGATTATACAAGCAAGAAATGGAATCCTGCGTGCAGGAATGCAGGAGCACAAGGCCACGCAAAGACATTCTGTTGTTACATCTGCTTCTATAACTTTTCTCTTTTTCTTTTTAATTTTTATTATAAAGATGTGGGGTACAATTCAGGGTTAGGTATACAAACATTGATCACGCAGGTGCCCCTGTTGATGAGGTGTGCTCCTCCTTCCCCTGGCAGTTTCCCTCAACTGCCAATCGCTTCTATAACTTTTCATCTGTGTTGTTTTGCAAGCAGCCAAGAAAAGATCATCTTAATTTAAAAAAAGAAAAAATGGTGGTGTTTGTAGAAATTTAGAAAATAGAAACCCACAGGCAAGAAGAATAAGGAGCACTTATTGATCCTAAAGCTGTATTAATTGGGTATTTTAAATAGACACTTTCATTCACAGGTTATCGCTGTGGTTCTCAGGGGATCCAGATATGTTGATCTTTGGTTTCTTTACCTGAAGTAGCTTAAGAGTACTTGGGGCAGCAGGATAAATATTGAATGAATCAGTCAGCCAATTCATACGTGAAGGGTAGACCTGCCTCCTTTTATGGAAGAGGTGACAGGGATCCAGAGAGGTCAAAACATGTAGTTCTAGATTGAGAAGAGATACCCATGCCTTTGCTCCAATCATATGTAGCAGAAAGAGTCAGAACAAATGCCCCTGAGAACTTAGAAAGGGCTGCCGCCTGTCATCTCACATCTTAAAAAGGTGTGACAGGTTTTCCCCATTTAGCATTGCCAGTAATAAGTATTGAGAGTTTTAAGGTTTTCCTGAAAGATAACTAACAAGAGGGTGGGAAGAGCAGAGGACATCTAAACATGAGAGTAAGGACGAGCTGGAGGAGAAAGCCCAGTCGTGAGAGAACGGTGGTGCCCTTGGACTTCACACCCCCCAGACTGGAAACACGGGCACATTTTAGAATGAACTCTGTGTAATGTGAGCAAAACCTGTGGTTATGAAGACTCATGTCAAGATCGCTGGGGTCAGCAGTGAGTAGACCCATCGCACCTAAGCCCCAAGGAAGGGTGAAACGAGACATGTCAGAGGCAGAGCTTTGCCCAGGCCAGGACCACACCCTAAAACACAACAAAGTTCAACTCAAGTCAGCATATTCTTTTCCCATTAACAACCTAATCTACTAAACAGGTTGAGTTGTCTCAGAAGCTTTAAAAAGATAATCAGGAAAGATAAATGCACATTCAAAAGGCAGATCTTGAATCCTATTTGTGTTTTTTAAAAATAGACGTAAGGGATACAAATGCAGTTTTGTTCCATGGATAGATTGCATCGTGGTGCATTCTGGGCTTTTAGCGAACCCATCACCTGAACTGTGGACAGTGCACCCCATAGGTGAGTCTTCATTTCTCACCCCCCCACCTTGTGGAGTCTAATGTCTGCTATGCCTCTCTATTTCCATGTGTACCTGTTTAATCCTAATGTGTTTCAATGTAGAATCTCACCTTTACACCACAAATAGGCTCATTAATTGGCCATTTTTTTTTATTTCTGAAAATTCATCTAGTTGTAACTGTTATTAAATTTTTTTCTCATTTCCTTAAGAATGTATGTCTGGTACTTTTCCCAAATACTGATGTACCAGAAATACAAATAGATGATTTCCATGGACACCTTCCTCGTGCATCTTATACTTTTTTTTTTAAAGAGACATGGTCTTGTTCTGTTTCCCAGGCTGGTCTTGAACTCCTGGGATCAAGCAATCCTTCAGCCTCGGCTTCCCAAAGTGCTGGGATTACAGGCATGAACCACCATGCCTGGCCGTCTTGTGCTGTTAACACAGCTACAGAGTGTCATAAGCAAAGCGGTGAATGTTGCAATTGTCGGGTGTGTCACAGATGGAATAAATCGGAGGGGTCCTGCAACTTCCTCCAGTTGCCAGGACTGGACACCCTGAGTTAGGCTGATGCAGGAAGCGGCAAGAACTCAAGATGACTGAAACTTCTTTGAACTTGGCCCCAGACTTGTACTCTGTGATCTCTTTTTATTTTTGAAACTTACTGGAAAGTATCACTATTCACGCTTACTATTTTGCTGACTTTTGACAGCATTAAAATCTTCATGCTTAAAATCATTTATTCAATCCATAAAGCAGATCCGAGGAATACCTGGTAAAACACAGACTCAGTTTATTGTAAATCTGCGATTATTGTGCTTTTATTAAAGTTAAGGTTTTTCATCAAACATTTGATAGTAGAACATTTGAAAGAGATATAAAGAGATTAATTTTAATTAGCATGCTAAAAACTGAACTGGGTTACACTGTGAGGAAGTGTTCGGTGACGCTCCTATGGGAAGACATTGTCATCTGTTGTGGGAGACCGGAGCACGTGGTGTCATATGGTGGGACCTCATGTTTCCCCCCAATATAGTGTTTTCTTTAAAAGAGCTTCATGTAGTAACAAGAAAAGTAAGATGTTTTCCCCCCATGGTATGCATATTCTGAACCTCAGTTCTTTTTCTTTTAAAGAGCAATTCAAAAATTATTGATGATAAAACAATCTACTGTGTAAGCAATCATTGCTTATATTAAACAAGTGTGTGCAAGTGTGTCTAAAAACTATGGGTGTATGTATACAAGGGGGTACCCAAGCCCGGAATTATCTTTTGGAGGATGGGCCCCGTGTCATAAAGGCTTCCCCCACTAGGTATATGTTCTAGAAACCCATCAGCCATCAATGTACCAGCTAGCATTGTGCTCGGCATCAGTGGGTTTCTTTTTGGGAGATTCTTTCAGTGTGTTGCCCATTTCATGATGGGTGATTCACGAGTGCACCTTCCCATACTGCATTGAGTGTTCAGCAGTTTTTTGTTTTTTTTTTTTTAATGTAGGGTACAATTCAGGGCTAGGTATACACATGGTCATTATGCAGGTACCCTTGTTGATGAGGTGTGCCCCCCGTTCAGTTTTTGACCAAAAAGCGACATGACCCCACCATGCCCCACCCCCTCCCTATTCACCCAATCTTCCCCCGAGTGACTTTTGTTTGTATGTTTCTCCAATGAAAAAAGTCCTTAAAGGGAAAAGTTTTGCTGATGTGGAAGAGGTGAAACAAAAAAATGGCAGGAGCTCTAAAAGGCATAAAAATTGACATGTTCAAACACTGCTTAGTGCAGTGGATAAAGCGCCTTGATAGGTGTGTGTACTGCATCAAATGGGGTGTACTTTGAAGGTGACTGAAGTTTAAAGATGTAAGAATAAATACACATTTTTAAATAAATAAATTCCGGTACTTTTGGGTCCTTGTAGGGCAGAGTGTGTGTGTGTGTGTATATATATATATATATATATATATACACACACACACACACACACCACAGTGCTTACATACTATGTACATTCATATAATTAGAGGGATCTGCATTTCACTGCATTAACACTCATTTTCAAATGTACATCCTACCATATAAAGGATTTGCTTCCTGATAAATTGTTCAACCCACCCACCCCCAAACGATAAGTTACACTTGTTGCAGATGATCTGTGAGTGACATTGTAAGGGCAGCGGAAGCAAATCTGGTTTACTATCACCTTGATTATTGCCCAAGGACAAAGTACTTTGACTGTGTTTGGGATCTTGATCATAAATATCTTTTCTTCAGAATTTACCAGTCATCAAATGCATGACTCTTGTATACTTGAAACCTGGCGTGAGCTGGTTTTCGGTACTGACTAATGCCTGAATTCTGATGACCAGTGAAGATGCCTGCCTCTGTTTTCAGAATGTTACCAAAGTGGATACAGTTTTCCTTGAGAAATCAAATCGTCTATCTTGAGATAGCTTCAATGATAATTTTGTATATTTTCATTTTTAATTTCCTTCCCTATCTTGGTGGTTACATTCTTCCTATTCTGCTGTCAGTAATTCAGAATTTCTTTTCTGGGTTACCTGAAAAAGAAACAGTTTTAAGAACTTGAGAAATGCCACCCAAGATCAAATCTATGGTTCGTACCAATATTATCTCCACTGGTGATTGCCATTCAGGATATCTTTTTTGGAAGTTTGGGGATGCCTTCCAGATAGTCTTAACTTTATAATCCACTAGAAATGTATTCTATCTCTTCTTAAACCTATTCCGGGGCTGACCCATCGCTTGGAGAAGGGGTGGCCAATAGTCTGTGAATGACAGTCACCATATTTCCATCCAACCATAGTAGACATGATTGATCTATTACAGCACTTTCCCTCACGAAACTCACATGTGACCTCTGAGTTACTCTCAACACAAATTCATGCGGCCGCACTGATGCTGAATGTTTGTTATTTTTTCCTTGGAGTACACGTAGTTCTTCAGTTTACTTCTTACTTTGAAAATTATCTCTTCCTTTTATTCATTTGAAACATTATTAATTCTCTCTGGTACTTTAAGATTTAGTTGTTTCCTTCATCCTGGACATTTTGTCAATATCAGGTTCTATGTTTTATGGTCATTTTTTGGCCCTAGTCTGAACTTTTTCTATTTTTCTAATAGTCTTGGTTTCAGGAAGTCAAAATGGCACACATTTCCAGTGTGCACTTGGATACATAAAATTATGATTAGCGTTTCGTGTGATTGCTCCTGTGTCCTCAACTGTTTATTGACTGTGATAACTTTTTCAGGAGCAAACTTTGAGGCATTGGACTGTAAGTCTTAGAGTGGACATTGGCTGATTATCACCTGCTGTTACCATCAAAGACTATACTTTTTGATAATAAGTTATTTCAGGCTAAAAATTGTCTGAAGTCTATCCCCCAAAGTTATTTCTAAAACTCTATGTATGATATATATATGTCTATATCTGCTTATAGACAAGTTTGTTTTGCCTTGTAAGGTAAAATTATTTCAGCAAAGTGAGTTCATTAAACGAATATTTTAAAAGAGACTTCTAGGACACTGAAATAAATATTTATCTGAGAGTGAGCTTTTAGGAGTTTTTAGTTACTCATTGTTCACAATTCATGTTTTGTCTACATTTTCTACATATTTTTTGCTTTAGTTGATTATTATTTGAAATAAAAAGAATATTTAAAAATGTGCTGTATAAAATTATTCAATGCCAGGAATGTAATTACTATTGTAAAAATTTCAACCTGGTTGAAATGTGCTTGATAAATCACATGTGTATTTTTACAAGAAAGGTTGGAACTATTATAAACTATTTGGATTGTTTTAGTTATTCTATTGTTTGTCTATACATTTCAGTTAATATCAGCTTTCGGTCTCTCTCATTTTTACACCAGGAAATACCTTTTGTTTCCTCCTGAAAACACTAAATTAAAAGTCGAGAAAGACTGCTTTACTTATCTCTATTTGAAACAAGAGTCAGGGACAGAAATGTTTTTAGTTTTCTTCAAAAGTCAAATTCAGTCATTAAAACCAACATATAAAAGAAAGCATGATTTTTTTACCTTGTTATTTTGTTGATGTTGGAACTTTTTAACACGAGCTTCATATGCTTGATTTTTAGAGTGATCTGGTGACCTACAGAAGAAAGCAAAAACAGGATATCTGTTTTTCTGCACTTACCAACATTAATAGCAACTACAGCACTCTACTATTTTAGTTTTTAAATTATGACAAGTGAAAATGGACAGCATATTTTTGCAGGTGTCTTCTGTCTGAGTCGGAGGGAGTATGCTTTTCATATTCCCCCAAGTTTTTTGCCTTTTAGTTGGCCCATGGTTTCTTAGGCAATGGTCTCAGAAAGTTTGAAGGAAGTGCTGATGAGAAAGTTGAGCGAGAAGTTCATCTCGCAAAAAAGTAAACTAGGTTTTCAATTCAAGTTTTGAGCTGTGGTTGCCGAAATCTTGTTCATAAAATTTAAGCAATAGTAAATTACCATCTTATTCCAGTTAGATAGACTATTATCAAAAAATCAAATGGTAACAAGTGTTGGCAAAGATGTGGAGAAAAGGGGACACCTACACACTGTTCATAGGAAGTCAAATTGGTAGAACCACGGTGGAAAAGAGTATGGAAGCTTCCTCAAAAAATCAAAAGTAGAATCACCATATAATCCTTCAATCTCACTACTGGGTATATATCCAAAGGAAGCAAAATCAGTAATATCAAAGAGATATCGGCACTTCCCATTTTTATTTCAGCCCTGTTCACAATAGCCAAGATATGGAACCAATCTAAGTGTTCATCAGTGGATGAATGGATGAAAAATGTGGCACATATACACAATGGAGTATTAGTCACTATAAAAAAGAATAAAAGCCGGGCTCCGTGGCTCAGCCTGTCATCCCGCACCTTTGGGAGGCTGAGGTGAGTGGATTGCCTGAGCCCACGGGTTCGAGACCCGCCTGGGCAGCGAGACCTCGTCTCTACGATAAATCAAAAATTCAGCCAGGCGTGGTAGCGCGTGCCTGTAATTCTGGCTACTCGGAAGGCTGAGGCGGAAGGATCGCCGGAGCCCAGCAGGTCGAGGCTGTGGTGGCCAAAGCGGCCACTGCACTCCAGTCTGGGCGACAGAGTGAGACTCCAACTCAAAAAAAAAAGAATAAGACCCTGCATGTGCGACAACACGAATGAACCGGAGAGACATTTGTTAAGTGAAATAAGCCAGGCACAGAAAGACAAACGCCATGTCATCTCACTCACGTGGAAACTAAAGCATCGATCTCACAGAAGTAAAAGAACAGCGGTTACCAGCTATTGAGGAGGGTTGGGGGGAGAAGGGAAGGGAGAGGGATTGGTCAGTGGGTACAAAGTTACAGTAAGGTAGAAGGAATAATTCTGGTGCCCTTTTGCACCGTACTATGACTTTAGTTAACAATAATGTATAGTTTGGGGTGGGATCGGCAGTTGAGGGAAACTGCCAAGGGAGGGAGGGGCACACCTCATCAACAAGGGGACCTGCACGGTCAACATTTGTATACCTAACCTTGAAAGGTATACCCCACATCTTTAAAAAAAACCCAAGAAACGATAATGTATATTTCAAAATAAGTAGAAGAGAGGTGCTCAGATGTTCTCACTACAAAGAAATGATCAATGTTTGAGGTGAGAGATATGTTAATTACCCTGAGTTGATCATCACACAATGTACACCTGTGTGAAAGCATCTATTATACTCCATCTATATGGACACTTGTGTGGCAATTAAAATTTCTTAAAATTAAAATAAAATTTATTGGTAAATTTGATGCATATAATTCCAGGGTTTTCTGCATGCATCTTATGTAATTTGTTGATAGCATTTACACATTTTACACTTTGTGTTTTTCCTCTTTACGTTATAAACTGGGTATCATATTCTGGAGATACCCTCTTCTCTATGCTCCCTTATTGGCAACCTGTTCTATTTCAAGCAACATTCCATCTATTATGATTTCCAGGAATGAGGGAAGGAGGGAAAATTCTATTTCAGTCCCAGTGCTTGATGGGAAGAAGGCAGAGCAGACGGGGGCGGGGCGTAGCTGAAGGCATTTGAGTGGCAGGTTCCTTGTTCTCCCCACCACCCAAGGCAGCATTCTAGCTTCCTGCCTGCCCTGGTTGGGAGACACAGAACCTCTGAGAATATCAGAAGGGGGCAAGTGTCTGGGATCAGAACTGAGAGATCACAGCAGAGGGTACTCTGGGACTGGACACTTTCCAAAGAAACCTGGTGAGATCAGGAATGCCACACCTCACCGTACAATTCCAAGAGAAAAGAGTTTCTAAAGTGATTACTCACGTTATTAAAGATGAGATTTTTCCTCAAACTATAAGAATCTTAGAAAATGCAGGAGACTCCCTTATGGAAATTGGAACTGGCAACCAATTCCTATTCAGAACCTTACAGGCCAATACCTAAAGAAATAAGATAGACAGGTGGGACCTCATCAAACTATAGAGCTTCTGCAAAACCAAAGAAACCATCAAGAGAGCAGGGAGACAGCCCACAGAATGGGAAAAAAATATTTGCCAACTGTATGTCTGACAAAGGCCTAACATCTAGGATCTACAAGGGACTCAAATACACCGAAAGGAAAAAAACAAATAGTCTCTTTAAAAAGTGGGCAAAAGACATGAATAGACACTACTCAGAAGAAGATATACGGGCAGCCAACAGATACATGAAAAAGTGCTCAGCCTCACTAATCATCAGAGAAATGCAAATCAAAACCACATTGAGATACTACCTAACCCCAGTAAGAATGGCCATCATTCATAAAACAATAGCAAATGCTGGCGAGGATGAGGAGAAAAAGGAACGCTTCTACACTGCTGGTGGGAATGCAAACTAGTGCAACCTCTTTGGAAGACAGTGTGGCGATTTCTGAAAGAACTAGAAATTGACCTTCCCTATGACAGCAATCCCCCTATTGGGAATATACCCGGAGGAACTCAAATCATTTTACAAAAAAGATCCCTACACACGCATGTTTGTTGCAGCTCTATTCACAATAGCAAAAACATGGAACCAATCGTGTTGCCCCTCGAAGCTGGACTGGCTAAAGAAAATGTTGTCCATATACACAATGGAATATTACACAGCCACAAAGAAGGACAAACATACGGACTTCACAGCAACTTGGATGCATTTGGAGTCGATCATACTCAGTGATCTATCACAGAAACAAAGAACGGAGTACTATATGTTCTCACTCATAAGTGGACCTTGAGCAATTATAGTACTATAAGAAAGGGTTTGGCTGGGCTCGGTGGCTCAGCCTATAGTCCCAGCACTTTGGGAGGCCCAGGTGAGTGGATTGCCTGAGCCTGAGGGTTCGAGACCCGCCTGGGCAATTAGCGAGACCTCATCTTTACAATAAATCAAAAATTAGCCGGGCGTGGTAGCGCTTGCCTGTAGTTCCAGCTACTCGGAAGGCTGAGGCAGAAGGATCGCTGGAGCCCAGCCGGTCGAGGCTGCAGTGGCCGGGAGCGGCCACTGCACTCCAGTCTGGGTGACAGAGGGAGACTCCAACTCAAAAAAAAAAAAAAAAAGAAAGGGATTGGCAGTAGTGGGAAACTGTCAGGGGAGGGAGGAGCACATCTCATCATCGAGGGTATCTGCATAATCAATATTTGTATACCTAACCCTGAATTGCACCCCATATCTTTATAATAAAAAACTAAAATAAAAGATGAGGTTTTTAAAAATTGGAAGGGACTCTAGTAAACCCCCTCCCTCTTCCTCACCCAACCTCCTCACTATCAAGTGGCAAAAGGGCTCAAAAGGAAATTGGTAACAAGCGATCCAGAGGGAAAGACCGGACCTTCCTTCCCCCCTTCCTGCTTTGAGGTGTAGCATGTGTGTGAACCTGTGACCTTGCTGTAGTTATACCACGCGCTTTCATATTGTTCAAACATCCTCAGAAATGTCACTCTGTACCATCATTTACTTAAACTGTCCCGTATGTTTAGAAACAATTTTTTCATTATAAATAATGCCACAGGGAACGCATTAGGCCTATTAAATTAAAGGACAAAATGAACATTTTTAGATTTGAGGGGAAAGTCGTAAATAATTTATGCTGTTAGCTCTAGAGCGGCGTTACATAGATGTGCAATGATAACCGTGTTTGGTAAAAGTCAAATTTCTTATGCCAGAAAAAGGAAGTTGCAAGTCAGTACCCGGCACGGCAGAATCTACGTATAGAACATGTAACATGGAGGGAAATAAAACATGTATGGGGTATAGTCAGAAATATTGGATGGGGGAAAAGAAGGAAGAGTAAAGGTGAAAATGTAATGAATGACAATAACTTTGCAGTGGAATCACAGATAACTGCATCCATTGACAAGGCTCTGTGTGTATCCGTGGTGGTCTTCCCAGGAAGTCGGTCACCCTCTGTTTCAAAGTTACCAGACTTAGTGTCCCAACAGATCCGCTTCTGAGTTTGGGTTTCAGTGCCAGGTAGGGGATCTCCATTTTTCCTTACAGGGCTGCCCTCTGCTGATAGAAACAGCTCCAATGCCACTGGCAGTTGAGCAGTTTACTCTTGAGAGGCATTGAATTTCCTCTCCACCTAAACCCATGAATGTATTCCCAGCATCTCCATTATAGAGATGAGAAATCAGAAGTCTGGGGGAGAGGAGATTTGGCTCAAATTCACACCTACTTAGGGGCAGAGCTCTGACCTGGACTTGAGTCTAACTTTGAAGCCTCTAATTTTAACCAGTGTCTAACCTTTGGGTTGATTCGGTTTTAATTGCTCAGCCTATCCTCATATAAGTAAATTGTCGTCCCATAAATGACGGCAACTTGTGAGGAACTGATGTAATTGATGGGCGGGAGCAGGTCATGGGCGTCCGGTTGGGACCCTCAGAGCATTGCTGTGTCCTCAGTTCTTCTCCACTGAGAGTGTCTGAAGTACCTCACAGACCACAGGGAAGTCTCTTCATACTGAGGATATGAAAGATTGATATTTAACACTTAAAAATATTAATCGGGGAGTTGAAAAGGGCAGAATTGGGGTAGTGTGAGGGCGTTCTCTCTTCTTCCAGAAAAAAGAGTAAGTGTTCTCTCCTTTCCTCCCTGCCTTCCTTCCTTCCTCTCTATCACTCAGTATCTAGCATGGTGTCTGGCACATGGTGCTCAAAAATGCTAGTCCAAGGGACTTCAATATTCCACGCACTGGAACACCTCTATTCCATAGATCCCCCGAGACAGGCATGGGTGGAGGGAGCAGTGCGCTAGCAAAATTTATGAAGGCTGTCAATGCTCTGAGGGTCCCAACCTGACACCCATGACCTGCTCCCGCCCATCAATTACATCAGTCTATTTCCAGATCCTCTTATGCCTTGCCTTGTTGATCTCACTTCTGACAATCTAGAATCAGAGTGAATTTTCTTAAGAAAGAGGGATATTTAAGCTGGGCTTGGTGGCTCAGCCTGTAATCCCGCGCCTTTGGGAGGCTGAGGTGA
>NW_007231594.1:126056-143654 GCF_000164805.1 Carlito syrichta | reverse complement strand
CTGGGAGTGGCCACTGCACTCCAGTCTGGGTGACAGAGTGAGACTCCAACTCAAAAAAAAAAGAAAATGAAAAAAAGAGGGATATTTAAAATCATAGATTGAACGGCCATCAGAAAATCAAGTAGGGTTGATTGACACCCAGACTGGACATTCTCCTGTTCCCCGTAGTCACACACAGCTCATGTGGTCACCTTATCAGGGTCTCACTCACCACTCCTTTCTGCGGCAACCCTAACCTTTCAAATTACACACATGGGCTGGTCTCTCAGTCACTTTTTCACAATCAGTCTGATGGACTTCTGGTTCTATTCCTTCTACTTTCTCACTACTCAACTCGCAGAGTCTAAAAACTCTTTAAAAAATTATACAAGTGGTACATGAACATATTCTTGCTACTAAACACCTAGAGCCCTGTTCCGCCACTCTCCACTGGGAACTGGAATGATAGTTACATGTATGTCTTCTGCATTTTTGCTGGGCATTTCCTTCCATAATGGATTGAACCACACAAGACTGCTGACACTTGATGATTTGTGACTGACAATGTGATGGTGCCGGATCTATTTCCAGGCACACCGTCTTGCTATCCGTCACACAGAATCTTACACTGCAGTTTGCTTTTTTATTTCATGATATGTCTTATTTCTTTCCGTGGCAGCTCCAGTAAAGCTATATTTCTGTCCCTAGCTATGCTTCAAAGTGAGTCATGTACTCTGGGTTATTGAACCATTTCCCTATCGATGGGGTGGACGATTGTCACATGGGCATGAATAGCTAAAACTATCCTCAGCAAAATGAACAAAGTAGGAAGTGTCACGCTTCTAGACTTTAAACTTTACCATAAGGCTATAATCATCAAAACAGCCTGGTACTGGTACCAGAACTGGCACACAGACCCATGGAACAGGATAGAGTTTCCGGAAGCAAAATCTCAATCTCTCAACCAACTCATGTTCGACAAAGCAATCCATAAAAACCGCTGGGGAGCGGAGACCTTATTTAGCAAATGGTGCTGGGAAAACTGGCTGACCACATGCAGAAGAATGAGACTGGATCCCTACCTATCACCATATACAAAAATCAACTCGAAATGGATTAAAGACCTAACTGTAAAACCTCAGACTGTAAGAATCCTAAAAGAAAATGCAGGAAACACCCTTATACATACTGAAGTAGGCAAGTAATTCTTCATCAAACCCCCCCAAAGGGTATGACACAATAGATAAGATAGTCATCAGACTGAAAAACTTTGGCCCAGCAAAATAAACCATTAAGAAAGCAGGGGCCGGCCTCTGTGGCTCAGCCTGTCATCCTGGCACTTTGGGAGGCCAAGGCAAGTGAATTGCCTGAGCCTGGGGGTTCGAGACCTGCCCAGGCAACTTGGCAAGACCTCATCTCTACAATACATTAAAAATTAGCCAGGCATGATAGCACATGCCTGTAGTTCCAGCTACTTTGAAGGTTGAGGCAGGAGGATCGCCGGAGCCCAGCAGGTCGAGGCTGCGGAGGCCGGGAGTGGCCACTGCACTCCAGTCTGGGCGACAGAGTGAGACTCCAACTCAAAAAAGAAAGAGAGAAAGCAGGGAGACTATCCACAGAATGGGAAAAAAACATTTGCTAATTATGTTTCTGACCAAGGCCTAACATCCAGAATCTAAAAGGAACTTAAAGGAGCCGAAAGGGAAGAAACAAACAATCCTAACAAAAGGTGGGCAAAGGACATGAACAGATACTTTGTAAAAGAAGGTCATACAAGCAACCAACAGATACAGGAAAAATGCTCAGCCTCACCGATTGTTAGAGAAATATACATCCAAACCACATCGAGATAACACCTAACGCTTGCAAAGGATGTCCATCATTAATAAACCAAAAAACAGGCCAGACTTGGTGGCTCAGCCTGTCATCCCAGCACTTTGGGAGGCCGAGGCGAGTGGATTATCTGAGCCCATGGGTTCGAGACCAACCTGGGCAAATTGGCAAGACTTCATCTCTACAATAAATCAAAAATTATCCAGGCGTAGTAGTTCTGGCTACTTGGAAGGCTGAGGCGGAAGGATGGCCAGAGTCCAGCAGGTTGATGCTGGGGTAGCTGTGAGTGTGTCATTGCACTCCAGCCTGGGTGATAGAGCTCCACCTCAAAATAAACACATAAAATTAAAAAACAAACAAACAGATGCCTGTGTGGTTGCGGAGAGAAGGGTACACATCCACACTGTTGGTGGGAGTGCAAACTAGTTCAACCTCTATGGAAAATAGTGTGGTGATATCTAAAGGCACTAGACATTGACCTTCCATATGATCCAGCAATCCGCCTTCTGGGAATCTCCCCAGAGGAACACAAATTGTTCTACAGAAAAGACACCTGCACATGCACTTTTATGGCTGCACTATTTGAAATAGCAAAAATTCTACTGCCTAATGAAAGTGGACGGGACAAAGAAAATGTTGTGTATATATACACAATGGAGTCATATTATGCAGCCATAAACAGAAGAACAAAATCACGGATGTCGCAGCAAATGGGATGAAATTGAAGACAGTCATTCTCAGTAAGCTGTCACAGAAACAAAGAGCTGAATACCACATGTTCTCCCTCCTAAGTGGGACCTGAACATTAATCACAATAGCACAAGGGAGGGATTGGCAGTCAATAATTAACACTGCCAGGGGAGGGGGGGGAGGCATGTAACAACACAAAGGGCAGCTGATCCTAGATTGGGGAAGTGAGGACCAGTTGGTGGCCACGTCTCACCTGTACACACATTAGTTATGTTCCCAGTTCTGACTTGTACCCTACGTCTTTATCATAAAGTAAAACAACAAAAAAAGCAATGATGCTGGGAACATTTCTGTACACATCTTGGTACCCAGGTATAACTTTTTTTGTACAAATAATTGTTTAAAGGAGAATGCCCTTCATAAGACCATGAATGTAATTAGATACATTAACAGATATCAAAACAAAAACCACATGATTATATCATTAGATGTGGAAAAAGATGAAATCCAACATCCCTTCTTGATTAAAATCCTAGAACATCTAGGCGTAGATGGAACATACCTCAAACTAATAAGAGCCATCTATGAGAAAACCACAGCCAGCATACTGCTAAACAGACAGAAATCGGAACCATTTCCTCTGAAAACCGGAGCAAGACAAGGAGGCCCACTCTCACCCCTCCTGTTCAACATGGTTTTGGAAGTCCTGGCTAGAGCAATCAGATAAGAGAAGGAGATCAGCGGTGTTCAAATAAGAAAAGAAGAAGTTAAGTTATCCCTCTTTGCAGGAGACTTGATTCTATACCTCGAAAACCCAAGAGAATCTGTCAAAAACCTCCTTGCACTGATAAAGGACTTTGGCAAAGTCTCAGGGTATAAAATAAATGTGCAAATGATAGGCTCATTTCTATACACCAACAATAAACAAACAGAAACCCAAATAAAAAACACAATCCCATTCTCAATAGTCACAAAAAAAACCTTAGCATCCCCTAACCAGAGACGTGAAAGACCTTTATAACAAAAACTACAAAACACTGCTCAAAGAAATCAAAGATGACACAAACAAATGGAAAAATATTCCATGCTCAAGGGTTGGAAGAATCACATTGTTAAGATGTCCATCCTACCCCAGGCAATCTACAGATTTAACGCAACACCCATTAAATTACCAGCAACATTCTTCTCAGACCTGGAAACAATACAGGAATTCATATGGAAACATAAACAACCATGAATTGCCAAAAATCCTCAGCAAAAAAGAAAAAAAAAAAAAAAGCAGGCGGTATCACACTCCCAGACTTTAAATTCTATTGTAAAACTTCAATAATCAAGACAGCTTGATAGTGGTACAAGAACAGGTATATAGACCAATGGAACAGGATAGAGATTCCAGAAGCAAAACCTCAATTTCTCAACCAAGTCATCTTCGACAAAGCCTTCACCACCATCCACTGGGGAGAGGAGGACCTATTCAGTAAATGGTGCTGGAAAACTGGCTGACCATATGCAGAAGATTGAAACAGGACCCCTATCACCATACACAAAAAAACCAATTCTAAACGGATCAAAGACCTAACCGTAAAATCTCAAACTATGTTGAAACTGGCAACCAATTCCTGATCAAAATCCCAAGTGCCCATGCCATAACAGGTACGATAGACAAGTGGGACCTCATCAAACTGACAACCTTCTGCAAAGCCAAAGAAACCACCAAAAGAATGGGGAGACAATCCACAGACTGGGAAAAAATGTTTGCCAACTGTATGTCTGACAAAGGTCTAACATCTAGGATCTATAAGGAACTCAGATG
The DNA here is from genome assembly GCF_000164805.1 of Carlito syrichta. NCBI lineage: Eukaryota > Metazoa > Chordata > Mammalia > Primates > Tarsiidae > Carlito > Carlito syrichta. The sequence continues at coordinate 139,339 of NW_007231594.1, read as the reverse complement.
GGCCGAAAAGAAAAACAAACAGTTCCATTACAAAGTGGGCTAAAGATATGAATAGACAGTTCTCAAAAGAAGACATACGAGCAGCCAACAGATACATGAAGAAATGTTCAGCCTCGCTAATCATCAAAGAAATGCAAATCAAAACCACACTGAGATACCACCTAACTCCAGTCAGGATGGCCATCATCAATAACTCATAAAACAGCAGATGCTGAAGAGGATGCGGGGAAAAGGGAAGACTTCTACACTGTTAGTGGGAGTGTAAACCAATATAACCTCGGTGGAAAACAGTGTGGCAATTCCTAAAACATCTAAAAAATTGACCCTCCATATGACTCCACAATTCCCTTACTAGGAATCTACCCAGAGGAACTCAAATCACTCTATGAAAAAGATCCCTGCACACGCATGTTTATCGTAGTGTTGTTCACAGTAGCAAAAACATGGAACCGACTGTGCTGTCCATTGAAAGAAGATTGGCTAAAAAAAAAAAGATGGCACATATTCATGATGGAATATTATGCAGTTATAGAAAGGACAAAATTATGAACTTCACAGATAACACTGAGTGATCTATCACAGAAACAAAGAACTGAGTATCACATGTTCTCATTCATAAGCAGACCTGAACAACTATCATAATAGTATAAGGAAAGGATTGGCAGTAGTGGGAAACTTCTGGGAGCGGGGCGGGGAAGTGGGATTGGCAGTAGTGGGAGTCTGCCTGGGGAAGGGGGGGCACACCTCATCAACAAGGGCACCTGTATAATGAACATTTGTATACCTGACCCTGAGTTGTACCCCACATCTTTAAAAAAAATCTCTGGGAATAATTTAACAAAATAAACGCTAATAATCTTTCAAAAAATAAGTAAAAGTAGAGTACCCTTGCCAAATTTAAACATTTATAGATAATGACAAATTTCTCTTGAAAAAGTCTCTGCCAGTTTGTACACCCAATGCTGGACAGGTCTAGTTTTCCTCTATATCGTCCACACTGAATATCATTGTCTTCTCTTGCCAAACTCATGAGCAATGAATGATGCCTCCTTATTGTTTTTGGATTCCCCTGTCTATAGCAAGTTCTAGCATCTTCTGTATTTTATCAGTCATTTTAATATTGGATGTCTGTCTTTCTTGATACATACCGTGGATGTCCATCCTCTGTCTGTAACATAGCTTGTGCTTTTTTTTATTTTTTAATTTTTTGAGTTGAAGTCTTGCTCTGTCACCCAGGCTGGAGTGCAGTGGCACGCTCCCAGCCACCGCAGCCTCAACCTGCTGGGCTCAGGTGATCCTTCCGCCTCAGCCTTCCAAGTAGCTGGAACTAGCTCGCACCACCATAGCGGGCTAATTTTTTGATTTGTTGTAGAGATGAGGTCTCGCCAAGTTGCCAGGTTGGTCTCGAACCCACAGGCTCAGGCAATCCTCTCACCTCGGCCTACCAAAGTGCTGGGATTATAGGCGTGAGCCACCGTGCCTGGCATAGCTTGTGTTTTGTAGACACCTTCCTGTTCCCTGTTTGTTCCTAAGGTCAGCCACACCCTAAAGTCTGGCTTGTGATTAGAAAGTCAATTATATCTCATGCCCCTTTTCCCCCTCTGAGGTGCTTCTCTTAGCTTTTCTGTCTGGAAATGGAGGAATAATTAAGCAGTCATAACACATCTAAAGAATGGACCACTACATAATTATTAAAACTGACGTCATAGAAAATATTTCATGACATAGGAAAATGCTCTACATAAAATCTGACTGCAAAGCAAGACGTTAGTCTGGTTCTGTCGGGCTTCATAAAATTCTATGTAAACCCATCTAGGTAAACATGAACAACACAAGATAACTGTTAATGTGACACAGGTTTTTAAAATTTCCTTTCTCATAGTTTTCTGTATTTTCTAGCTTTCTTGTGATGAAAGTTGTTATGTTTGCCAACTGGGGAAAAGTCGAATTTTATACACACAAACCCAACCAAGGTAGAAGACCAAGTATTCTGTCTTTTAAAGCTGATATGGTTTCTTTCTTTTGCCCCTGCTTTCTTAAGGAAGTACCACTGACCAGCCTCTAGCTGACTTCTCAAAGTGTGGTCCTCGGACTGGCAGCATCAGCCTCCCAGAGCCCTGCCCAGACCTTCTGAATTAGAAACAGCACACCAGGGTCCAGCTACATCGTTTTCACCAGTCCTCTTCTGAGTGTTTCTGATGTTCACTAAAACTCAAAAGCCGTGGGTTTACAGCATCATACGATGCTGCCAGTGACAGAATTTCATTCTTGTTTATGACTGAATGATATGGGCTCATATTTACACTGCATTTTCTTCACCCATTCATTCACGATTATCAGAAATTAGAAATTTTTTAAAGGAACTGTGACAGACAATGGATGATTCATATTCATAAAATGCAAAGAAGTCTGCAGACGTGACCAAAAGACAGAACAAAGCAGAAACGGAATTTACTCAGAAATGAGCAAACTCAAACCTTCCAATCAAATCGTATTTTCACTTTAGAACCCAAGAAGCCTTAGGCGATGTCCGGGAAAAACTGTGACCCCCCCGGCCCTCGGTCAATGAGGAATTGAGGGAGGAACCTGCACACTAGGGCACAAATTGCTTGCTGTAACTGCTCTGGGTGTGCCTACCCAGCAGACACCCGATTTTGCAAGAATGTCATTAAAGTTTCATTTCTGCTGCATTCCATGTCTCCATGACCGTCCTTTGATTTTGGACAGGTGAGTTCATTTCTCACAGAGCCATATGAATGCACTCTCACGAAGGATTGCTTGGAAGTATGGGTGATGAGTTCTTGGGTTGCTTGACCTACCTGCATGGAGTCCCCTGTCCTTGGTGGCCTCGGCACTCCTGCAGGACAGGGGCACAGGGTCCTGGCTCCAGGTGGCCCCGGCCCTGCTGGCTCTCGTAGCCCGGTCTGCAGCGACACTCTGCTTCCTCGGTCCGCTGGTTCTTGACACACTGGGCGAACTCACCGCAGGCCAGGAATTTGCAGGGATCTGCTTGATCCGCTGTAAGAGATGGGGCAGGTTTTAATGAGTGAGCGGATAGCTAGGTGGCAGAACTGGCCGCAGTCAAAGTCAAGAGATCCGAAGCATCTGTCATCACCCCATTCTGGAGTGAGCTGTGTAGTGGTGATTTCAGACTGGAGTGAGAAGAAACCAGTCCACAGACATGGTGCTGTCCTAGGTAGCTCCAAATGCAATTAAGTACAAACTGTAGTGTGCACCAGCATCATTGGAGGCCTTGTGGAAACAGACTCCCGAGCCCCATGCACCAGTTCTGAGGCAAGAGGTATGGCGTGGGCACCGAGAACCTGTGTTTCTAGAAAAGGTCCAGGTGATGCCGAGGCATCTGACCTGGGTGGCACAGTTTGATAACCATGGCATGAGGGAACTAGGGTTTTCTTGTGGGTCTGTTTTTTTTTCCCCAAGTAAGTGTTTATAAAGTAGTAATTAGGTGAACAGATTGGAGAATGCAGGTGATTTCCTGACTTTAAAAACAAGTTTCTCTGGGCCGGGCTCAGTGGCTCATCCTGTAATCCCAGCGCTTTGGGAGGCTGAGGTGTGTGGATTGCCTGAGCCTGCGGGCTCAAGACCCACCTGGGCAACTTGGCAAGACGTCATCTCTACAATAAATCAAAAATTAGCCAGGTGTGGTGGTGTGCACCTGTAGTCCCAGCTACTTGGAAGACTGAGGTGGAAGGATCACCGGAGTCCAGCAGGTAGAGGCTGGGGTGGCCATGAGCATGCCGCTGCACCATAGCCTGGGCAACGGAGTGAGACTCCAACTCAAAAAACAACAACAACAACAACAAAAAAACCAAAAAAACAAGTTTCTCTTAGTCACTCAGTCTAGTGTTGGAAAGTCTTTTTTTTAGAGTATTTCTTCCCTATTAAAATGCAAATGGTCTCTTTTCTTTCTTGTCATCCATTGCTCTGTTTCACAGTGTTCTTAACCCTGTAGTGACATCTCTTTGTTCTTGGGAAATGGATTAGAAATCAAGAGACTCTCAGAATGTCTGTCCCTAAGGCCAGCAGCCCTGCCCATCCCTCCTAGCACACTGAGCTCTCAGCAGAGAAGTCCCCATGTGCTGATGGCAGGACCAGAGCAGACCCCCACCAAACCTCCTGTCTGGAAAGGGTTTCCTGTTTAATTTCATCAGTCATTCACCCTTCAGAGTCTTCTCTTTGATAAACACCTCTGTGTGCAAGAAACATGGAAACAGGCAACAGTAGACAAAGCCGCTCTTCCAAGGAGTATACGGGAATATTACACCCAGATAATTCTATACAAGAAGCCACTACTATGTCCAGTGTAGAGTTTTAACTAAGTTTTCAAGAAGACAAGTTTAGAGGACGGCATCGCCACGGAGGGGACTGCTTTGAGCCAAGTATTTAGAGTGAGCTGCATTTGTGCAGGCCGAGACTGGAAAGGCATTCTACCTGGAAAGAGTAGCATGTGCAGGGCCCAGTTTGGGGGAGCCACAGAAATGTGGGGGTGAGCAGGGAGCCCAGTCTGGGAGGAGCAGAGACGGTGAAAAGAAGGAAAGGAACCACGCCTGGAAAGCTTCTGTCTGAATGCCGCGTTCCAGAGCACAAACTCTACAGCCCAGTGGGAGCCATGGAGGGATTTTGAGCCTGGGAAGGACATGATCAGAATTGGACTTTAGAAGATACGTAAACGTGTAGTTCCAGTTACTTGGAAGGCTGAGGCGGAAGGATTGCCTGAGCCCAGCGGGTCGAGGCTATGGTCACCGTGAGCATGCTAGTGCACTCTATCCTGGGCAACAGAATGAGACTCTGATTCAAAAATAAAAATAAACACACAACAAAAAAAGAAGATACATAAACAGGACTTAGGGTCTTTAGACTTAGGATGACTTCAGGGATCATCTGCTCCGATATTTTCCATGCAGGAGCATTTGCTGAACCCTGATTCAGCATGATTTGATGTTTTATACTAAATAGTTCAGAGGCTAAATAATTTTTAGAAAAATGCTGTGTGATATATGTTTACTGCAGCGTTGTTCACAATAGCAAGAACATGGAACCAACCGTGTTGCCCATCGAAAGAGGACTGGATGAAAAACATGTGGTACACATACATGATGGAATATTACGCAGCCATAAAGAGGAACAAAATCATGAACTTCGCAGAAACCTGGATAGATTCAGAGTCTATCATACTGTTGATCCGTCACAGAAACAGAGAACTATCACATGTTCTCACTCATGAGCAGACCTTGAACAATGATCATAATACTGTAGGAAATGGATTGGCAATAGTGGGAAACTGCCGGGAGGGGGGTGGGGAAGCGTGATTGGCAGTAGCAGAAATCTGCCTGGGGAAGGGGGGAGCACACCTCATCCACAAGCGCCCCTGCATAATGGACATTTGTATACCTAACCCTGAATTGTACCCTACATCTTTAAAATAAAAAAATTGGCAGGGCTTGGTGGCTCAGCCTGTAATCCCAGTGCTTTGGGGGGCTGAGGTGAGTGGATTGTCTGAGCCCGCAGGTTCGAGACTCGCCTGGGCAGCATGGCGAGACCTCGTCCCTACAATAAGTCAAAAATTAGCCAGGCGTGATAGCGCGTGCCTGTAGTTCCAGCTACTTGGAAGGCTGAGGTGGAAGGATTGCCAGAGCCCAGCGGGTCGAGGCTGTGGTGGCCGGGAGCATGCTACTGCCCTCCAGCCTGGGCAACGGAGTGAGTCTCCAAGTCAAAAAAAACAAACAAAAGCAAAAACAAAATAAAAAAATTAAAAGTAAAAAAAAATGCTATGTGAAAAAAGAAAACAGGTTTCCCCTCCCCTTCTTGTTCTCTCTCTCTGCCTCCTGTCCTATCCCTTTCTCTTTCTACTATACAGCGCAGGGTTGTCGGTAAGCTCATGTCTCTTGTGGCTCTTACAGCAGAGAACGCCACGGTCTGCTACTTTGCCAGGTGCACTGACCACAGGAACCCTGACTTGGCCACCCCCTCAGGTGGGCCAGGTGGGGCTTGCTCCCACCTGGCACTTCCTTGTGGTGAAGATGCTAAGGTGAGGGCAGTCTGTGGGATCTACCCCCATGTTTGGGCAAGAGCAGGGCTTGAAAACATGTTTTGGGGCCTCCTAGCCGGGTAGACCCTTCAAGAGTCTTTATGTGAAGTTGTATTTCTCTGCATCTTCTGTTTCTTCGCGGACAGCCAGGCCTGGATAAAGTGAACTGGTTTCCATGTCCCGCAGTTCCCAAAGCCGGCCACGTGAAGGAATCCTTGCCACTATTGAGGAGATGACTCAAAGTCACACCGACAACCAGGTGATTTCACACCCAGTACCCTGGGTTCCTGAGAACAGCTGTCAGCAGCTTCACACACAGGACTCAAGTCTTGAAGACAAGCTGGAGCAAATCATCAGATGTTCTATGTCTGGGTTTAACTTGAAAGGCTGCGAGGATTTTGCCCCTCTGAAGAGTAACAGGAAATGTGTAATCACCCAAAGAGTTTCCCCATGAAAATGAATATTTACGTTGCCAAAATTCCCTTTAGCCCAGCCAAGAGTAGTGTGTGCAGCAGTAAAGCTGCACAGTCCACGGTGAGGTATCATGGAAGACACGGATTTATCCAAATTTGGGGGTCCTGAATTTTTGACTGTCTGAAGAACAGATGCAACCCGTTTATAAATTCCCAGCTTTCCCCATTATATTGATTCTGGACCCAGCCTACAGAGAAGTAGGAAACTAAATCATTGAGCTTAGGTTTTGTTTGCTGTGTCTGCCTTTGTGAGTCCTGAGACCACTAAGACAACATTACTTCACTGGACAAACATCAGCCGAGAGTCTCACACCCTTCGGCTCTAAGAATTCCAGGCCAGCTCGCTGTTCGAGGTTTTTATTTGCTCTCTCTATAAATTTTTACATCTCGGATGTACTTTTAGAGCTAGACGGTGTTTTAGAGACTTTCTAGACTAATTCACTCACTGGATGGACGAGGAAGCTAAGAGTCAGTGAGTGGTGCCCAGGCCAGGCCTGTTTGTGCTGAAGTCCTCTGACCGTCTCACCTCCATCCCTTTGTGACCTGTGTGGGCAGTCCCAAGAAAGGGAGGAGCCCAAGGGCAAGCTGGACCACCGACAACTTGGCAAGTGAAGGCAATGGCAGTGTCAGAGCAGAAGAGGCTGTATTTAAAACATTAACTTGGGAGGCTGGGCACACTTCACCCCTGAAATCCCAGCACTTTGGAAGGTGGAGGCGAGAGGACCGCCTGAGCCCTGGGGTTCAAGACCAACCCGGGCAACTTGGCAAGACCTCGTCTCTACAATAAAATCAAAAATTAGCCAGCCATGGTGGCGCGCGCCTGTAGTTTCAGCTACGTGGAAGGCTGAGGCAGAATGATCGCCTGGCCCAGCAGGTGGGGGCTGTGGTGGTCATGAATGTGTCACTGCACTCCAGCCAACCTGGGCGATGGAGTGAGACTCCAACTCAAAAAAATAAAAAGATAAGACATTAACTTGTGAATCAACTCATACTGCTTCCACTCTTATTATCCTAAAAATATCGTCCAGAGGTATTTGATGACCCTCTTTACTTAGATGTGATTTTTCAAGGGACACCCAAAATTTGGGGCTTTAGGCAACGACCGAGGGCTAGATGTGGGCTGATTCTGGGGAGAAAGTCGTGGGAGACACAGGAGAGATGAGGCTGGTTTTATGATGAAGGAAGGTTTAGCCAGTAACACGTCCTTAAGCAAAGCTTGTCCTGTGTGTTGTTATCAAGCTCTTCTTCTGTCATATCCCAGTGACATTCCTTTTAGAAGGATGGACTCATGCATGGGAAGGTCAGACAAATATGTGTCTCCTTAGCACAACTCTGAGCATTTGTACAAAACAAATTAGTCTGAATTTCTCACTCTCTGCTCTTGATGTCAGTTATAATAATCTATACGTTAGGGAGCAGCAACTTAAAATACTCTGCTCTGAACATGGTCTGAAGTTTAAAAAGAGGAGACTGGAGATCAACAGTGGGTTGGGAGGGAAAAAGTAGACGTCATTTTCTTTTTTTATTATTATTATAAAGATATGGGGTACAATTCAGGGTTAGGTATACAAATGTTGATTATGCAGGTACCCTTGTGGATGGGGTGCACCATTCCCTCCCCTGACAGTTTCCCACTCCTGCCAATCCCTTTCTTATAGTATTATAATTGTTCAAGTTCCACTTATGAGTGAGAACATATGGAACTCTGTCCTTTGTTTCTGTGATAGATCATTGAGTATGGTCGACTCCAAATCCATCCAAGTTGCTGCAAAGTTCATATGTTTGTCCTTCTTGATGGATGCATAATATTCCATTGTGTATATGCACATTTTTAAAATCCAGTCCAGCTTTGATAGGCAGCATGGTTAGTTCCATGTTTTTGCAATTGTAAATAGAGCTGCAACAAACATACGTGTGCAGGTATCTTTTTGGTAGAATGATTTGAGTTCCTCTGGGTATATTCCCAATGGGGGAATTTTTGGGTCATAGGGAAGGTCAATTTCTAGCACTTTCAGAAATTGCCACAGTGTCTTCCAAAGAGGATATGCTAGTTTGCATTCCCACCAACAGTGCAGAAGCGTTCCTTTCTCTCTGCATCCTTGCCAGCATCTGTTGTTGTTTGTTTTATTAATGATGATCATTCTTACTGGGGTGAAGTGGTATCTTCATGTGATTTGGATTTGATGCCATTTTCTTTTCTTTTCTTTTCTTTTTTGAGTTGGAGTCTCACTCTGTCACCCAGACTGGAGTGCAGTGGCCGCTCCCAGTCACCGCAGCCTCGACCGGCTAGGCTCCGGTGATCCTTCCGCCTCAGCCATCCAAGTAGCTGGAACTACAGCCGCACGCTACCACGCCCAGCTCATTTTGATTTATAGTAGAGATGAGGCCAAGTTGCCCAGGCGGGTCTTGAACCCACGGGCTCAGGCAATCCACTCACCTCAGCCTCCCAAAGGCGTGGGATTACAGGCTGAGCCACCGAGCCCGGCTTGATGCCATTTTCTAGAAGAACATGTTCAAGTCACAGTCATACTGTGTGTGGCTCTGAGGAAGTAGAATCCTCATGGCTGGCATGTAGATGGACTAGTCTACGATGGCCTTAGCTGACTGGATTGTCTGAAATCTCCCTCTAACAGGTTATTTTCACAGTTGGCATGACGGATTTCACCATGAACCAGTACCACCTTCAGTTAGTACCTAGCACGGTTGGGCATCCTCCAGGCTCACTATAGTTGCTTGCTGGCAAAGTGACTTGATTTTCTATTCTTAATCCATGTGACTATCTCTTCTGCAGAGCAAATTTGCCAATCTCTTTGCAGAGGCAGCCCAGGGCACGTGGCCTTCGTGTCACGCGGTGCCAGTGGCTGCCGGTTAGGAGTCAGCAGGAAAGGTCCAGGTTCATCCTGCCACCCAGATGTCCTGGACTAGTCCTCGGAGTCCCATGTGGATTCCACCTCTGTCAACACATTCCTGTCATTCCATGGCAGGCCTTGTCCCAGAAGTGTTCCCAGGGATAACAATCCTCACCCGGAGTGGAAAGGGCAGTCATATCCACAAACAGGAGCTCACATTTATTGAGGGCTATTGATGTGTCTGGCACCTTGCCGGGCACTTTAAACACACGCCACCTTCCAAATCCATAGAGATGTTTCTGACGTCATTGTCATTGGTGAGAAAGGTGAAACCCTCTGCATTAGCTGGTACGATCCAAGATTGACATTTGCATTTGTCTGTTTACAGTGTTTGACTTTTGACATTGTTCTAGAGCTTTTCACAAATGGGATTTCTAGGAGACAGCTCAGGGGTCCCAGGGGCTAACAGGCGACAAAGGAAAGAGATGCCCCTTCCTCCATATCTCGGTCTCCACTCTCCTTGGTCACACATCAGACTGCCATGAATGCTTCCCAACTAAACAGAAGCTCAAAACACTGTCCCTTTCATGATGCAGGGTGTTTCTTGTGGAAAGTCCAGTCTGACACTACAGGAGCACCACAGGATTTTGTCTGTTATTTAACAGTGACAATGACTGAACAGGTTAGAAATAAGTGAACTATCCACGCAGGGCTTGGAAACACTTGTACCATTCTGAGATCTGAGGGAAGCCAGAGTGCAGGTGCATCAGTTTCTCTCCTGAATTTGTTTGCAGGAGGCCTTTGTATGAATTTCAAAGGTCCCAAAAGGCATTCCCCATGGACCCACCAAGGAAGGCTGTCCCTCAGCTCTCCATCATGGCAGCAAAAAGCATTTAAGTATCTATTCGTGTCTTTTGCCCACTTAAGGGCGTACCTCATCAACAGGGGTACCTGCATGATCAATGTTTGTATACCTAACCCTGAATTGTACCCCACATCTTTATAATACAAATTAAAAAAAAAACTTAATCGGGTATGCAAAACACCAGTTTTATGAAATTGCCAAATTTTGCAAAACCTTGGCAAAAAAAAAAAAAGCATTTAAACAGATGTCCCCGCCTGTAGGAACACTTGAGGCCTTTTACAGTGACATTTGCAGAGATGACGACCCTTGTCCTCGAGAAGTTGATGCATTTGTGGCGACCACGGGTCCCTGATGGTTCAAGACCATCTTCTTCAAGGCTCCCGCTTCTGGTCCCAAGTGCACCCTTGGTCTCAGGTCTCAGGCCGGCCTTTCCCCACGTCGCGGTCCCGTCCCCCCCGCAGTCCCACGCTCACCCGGGACCTGGGCCATGCGCGGAGGGGAGGGTGGGGGGGGTCCCTCCCCGTAACCCCACCATCTCTCCGTCCCCCTCTGGGAAGCTGTCTCATTTCGCCCCGAGTTGGACGGAAAGCGACACGGCTCGGAGTGGTCCCGTCCCAGGGCGGGGACACCCGTGCTCGCAGGGTGGCGCGCACTCGCGGGGGAGGGAGGCACGGTGGGCTCCGCGGGGCAAAGCTTCGGGTCCCCGCGATGTCTTCTGTGCCCTTGAGCTCCACGGCACGTGGGGGGCCTTGGCAGCCGCCCAGGCTAAAACCCATCCCCTGGGACCCCTTGTGGTAGATGGAGAAGGGGCGCCCTGGCCCAAGTGGGGGGGGCGTGGCACAAGTCGGGCCCACCCGGGGTGCGACAGCCCTGGGAGCCACGGAAACATTTTTCTGCAAAACCAGAAGAAAAAACGAATACGATCCGATCTGCATGATGTTCATCTTCATGCCACCCCCTCCCCCATCTTGAAATCTAATTTTTAATACTCCTAATTAGTGTCAATATTCTTGATTAATATTCATGGGGACAGGGTGCTCGGAGCCCAGGAGGGCCTTTCACACCATGTTTGGGCTTAGCTCAGTGACTTATCCCCCGCCATGGGACACGAGGTCTCTCCGTCCACCCAGGCCTGGCAGGCTCACTCCCCCAAGTCCTGAGAACAAGGTGGGGTCACCTTCACATGCACCTGATCAACTGCAGGGCCAGCCAAGAAGCCTCTGGAAAGCCCCCGGCGGAAGGCCTGGTGTCCAGATAGCATCTTTGGCCGGGAACGTGGCCCAGCATCTCTGGGTCTCACTCTTGGAGTTGAGTACAGTTACCCCAGGTTCTTTCTGGTTTAAAGGGGGGAGTAAGGGAGAGCCTTGCGTTCCATCATTTTAATTCTCCACCACCCTCAGACACAACTATAGCAGATGGTTGACAGCAGGCACTCAGGAACGCTTTCTTGTATGAGCGGATGCGTGAAAACCCTGCACGTCTTGTTGCCTGGCTCTCCGTCATGTCTGTATCTGCCAAGCAGAGGTGTTCTGGGTGAAGTGGCCTTAGGGTGGGAGCCTCAGTGTCCCAGAATCAGTCAATGGTGGAGATCTTCGACATCTGGGAGGTGGGAGGTGGCACCACGGTTGGGCTTGGGTCGATATGTGTGGAGGGCTTTGCTCAGGGTCTTGGGTGAGGGACTCCAAGAGCTTCTCAGGAAAGCTTTCTGGGGTGGCAGTAGTGTGGAATGCGGGCACAGGTGGACCCCTTGGAGAGCGGCCACATGTGCCTGGCCATCCAAACAGAGTTGGGGCTCTCTAGTGAAAACAGGCAGGAAAGGTCCCTAGTGATGGCATCCCAGCAGGCAACCGGCCGGAAACACAGGAGGTGAGCCAGCAGAAGGAGTGGGGAAGGCTGGAGGGTGGTCACCCGGATGGAGAGTGCCTTCCCCTGCAGAAAAGGGACATTCTTGGCAGTGCACATAAAAGGGGCATTGAGACACTGGGGACTTCTGTATCTGAGACTGAACGCTTTTTTTTTTTTTACATTCTAAGAATATGACAAAATATCATAGGAAGTTTCATTTGGTAAAGTGTAGAAGTGAACAGAATTCATTGAGAATTACTTAACGGAAGTGCGTTGTCACTTTTTCTGAAGACATTAAACAGCCTCTGTATGGCCAAGGAGGAGGGTTTACGAGACTCCTTTTGGCCAAGAGGCTACGGGGTGGAGTCAGAGGAGACGCACCAACCTGGCTTTGAGTGCCAGCGACATCACTTGGTAATTGTGTGACTGATGAAAGACACATGACTTCTATTCCTCTGACACTCAGCCTCTCCAACTGCAAAGTGGAAGGAAAGAGTATCCACCTTCGAAAATTATTGAAAAGGTCGAAACAAAGAAAGCGTTTGGCAGTAAGCAGGGAGGAAGGATGGTCATACACGTCAATACCTGATCTCAACCCAGGTACCTGATCTCAAACCAGGCGAAGTGGGGACCGAAGGGAGGCCCAAACTTTACCTGCATGGTGACCTCTTATCCCCCGACTCCTGAATTGCATCCCACATGCTTAAGATTTAAACAAGATGAAGACAGCGCCTATCCACGGCAGCCAGGCTTGTGACGCGTGACGTCTCCCACCTTTTCAGAGCTGGTGACTACGATGGGAGCCTTGCAAACGATGCCTTTTCCAAGGAGGATGAGTCTGTGGACCCATTCTCTTGACGGCAGCGTGGATGCCTGACTGTGATTCCTCGTGGTGTTCAGTGTTGAGCGTGACCAGACTTGAGGGCTGCCGTCTCGAGGAGGCTTCTTAGGAGTTCAAGGAGAGAATAAGCAACGTGGGGCTTTGCATTTTCGCTGTCTCCAACCTGCACAACTGACTACCGTAAACGCCCTACATGCTTCTGAAGAGTTTTCATGGTACCTGAGTGAAAGACGACTCTAATGGCTGGGGATGTTGGTAGAACACCGAGCAAGCTGTGAAGTTATTCCGTTTACTGGATACATCACAGAAAGTTCTAAGGCTGGCTTATACTTTCCTTTTTTTTTTTTTTTTTTTTTTTTTG
>NW_007231594.1:124618-126036 GCF_000164805.1 Carlito syrichta | reverse complement strand
GCCCTGGCCCAAGTGGGGGGGGCGTGGCACAAGTCGGGCCCACCCGGGGTGCGACAGCCCTGGGAGCCACGGAAACATTTTTCTGCAAAACCAGAAGAAAAAACGAATACGATCCGATCTGCATGATGTTCATCTTCATGCCACCCCCTCCCCCATCTTGAAATCTAATTTTTAATACTCCTAATTAGTGTCAATATTCTTGATTAATATTCATGGGGACAGGGTGCTCGGAGCCCAGGAGGGCCTTTCACACCATGTTTGGGCTTAGCTCAGTGACTTATCCCCCGCCATGGGACACGAGGTCTCTCCGTCCACCCAGGCCTGGCAGGCTCACTCCCCCAAGTCCTGAGAACAAGGTGGGGTCACCTTCACATGCACCTGATCAACTGCAGGGCCAGCCAAGAAGCCTCTGGAAAGCCCCCGGCGGAAGGCCTGGTGTCCAGATAGCATCTTTGGCCGGGAACGTGGGCCAGCATCTCTGGGTCTCACTCTTGGCTTCCACAAAATGGAATCTTTAAACCAGGGGGTCACGAATGTCTTGCTAGCTCGCATGGAAGCCCCATTCCAGAGTGGTTCACGACGCCTTCAGAACGGTCAACGAAGAGAGTGATTTCAATTATATGGATTTAAGTTATTGCTTTGTGTCTTCATGATTTTATGATTATTGGTCGAAGGGTTTTGCTTATGGCATATTGCTGAAGGGTAGGACTAGAGTGAGACCGTCATTAATAAGGGCACCTGCACAAGGAACATTTGTATACCTAACCCTGACTCGTACCCCACAATTTCAAAATAAAAATTAAAAGCGAGAAAAAAAAATAGTGAGACAACCCACAGCCAGGCACATGGTGGGAGTCAGCACACGTTTGTGGAGTTGAGTACAGTTACCCCAGGTTCTTTCTGGTTTGAAGGGGGGAGTAAGGGAGAGCCTTGCGTTCCATCATTTTAATTCTCCACCACCCTCAGACACAACTATAGCAGATGGTTGACAGCAGGCACTCAGGAACGCTTTCTTGTATGAGCGGATGCGTGAAAACCCTGCACGTCTTGTTGCCTGGCTCTCCGTCATGTCTGTATCTGCCAAGCAGAGGTGTTCTGGGTGAAGTGGCCTTAGGGTGGGAGCCTCAGTGTCCCAGAATCAGTCAATGGTGGAGATCTTCGACATCTGGGAGGTGGGAGGTGGCACCACGGTTGGGCTTGGGTCGATATGTGTGGAGGGCTTTGCTCAGGGTCTTGGGTGAGGGACTCCAAGAGCTTCTCAGGAAAGCTTTCTGGGGTGGCAGTAGTGTGGAATGCGGGCACAGGTGGACCCCTTGGAGAGCGGCCACATGTGCCTGGCCATCCAAACAGAGTTGGGGCTCTCTAGTGAAAACAGGCAGGAAAGGTCCCTAGTGATGGCATCCCAGCAGGCAACCGGC
>NW_007231594.1:100409-124598 GCF_000164805.1 Carlito syrichta | reverse complement strand
GGTGGGTCTCGAACCCGCGGGCTCAGGCAATCCACTCACCTCGGCCTCCCAAAGCGCTGGTATTACAGGCTGAGCCACCGAGCCCGGCTTCACATGCTTATCTCAATGTGGAAGAATGCTCACCAAGAGACCTCACAAGAATTCCCAAACTCGCCCTTCTTCTCTGCTTCTCTGCCATTTAGAAGTCGTTATGGAATCATAGATTCTCCTCCCAGCTGTGACTATGGCAGAGAGGGGGCTGGTAGTAGTTAAAAGTATTCCTTTTGAAAATCAATTGACAGCCAGGTTCGGTGGCTCAGCCCGTAATCCCACACCTTTGGGAGGCTGAGGTGAATGGATTGCCTGAGCCCGTGGGTTCGAGATCCGCCTGGGCAGGGAGACCTCATCTCTACAATAAATAAAAAAATCAGCCGGGCGTGGTAGCACATGCCTGTAATTCCGGCTACTTGGAAGGCTGAGGCGGAAGGATCGCTGGAGTGGCCACTGCACTCCAGTCTGGGTGACAGAGTGAGACTCCAACTCAAAAAAAAGAAAAAGAAAATCAATTGACAAGCTCTGAAAACCCGCCAGACCAGTTTTGTTTGAGAAAAACCAAATAGCCAAGGACTGACGGCTTTCATGGAAGTGTAAAAGAGTAACTAATTCACAGACTTATCCAAAACCCCTCTTTTGAAGTTGACAGTTTACAACCCTGCCTGCCGTGCATTTCCTGGAAACCATTTGTTCTTTGAAAGATCTGATTTTGCTGAGTACAACCTTGCAAATTCCAAAGAAAATGCTTAATCCCTCAACCCGGACACCCCCTCCTCCCTTTCTGGGGTGCGGGGCCTGGGAGCGTTAGCCTGCTGAGTCTGCCGGCATAAATAAAATTGCCACTTCCTATAAAAGTCTCAGTGTCACGACTTCTTTGTCTTCCCGCTACATGACCACAAGCTACTTTCCACCCTGACACCAGGCAAAAAGAAGAGAAAGACTTGATAGGAATTTGCTGCAGATTTTGCAAATGTAACCAAATAGCCAGTCTGTCTGGGCATTACCTGCAAATACAATAAGATGGGGACACACAGATCAGAGATGCTAACTACTGTGACCAGGACAGCCTTGTCCTTCTCTTAGCTTCCCTGGCTTTAGACAGGTTTCCCCCGGCCTTCCTTTCTTAGAGCAGGGTGTCAGGGACACTTGTCATGTGGACTTTATGCCTCCTTGCAATGGAAATCTTATTAAAGGGCCCCTTGCCACTTTTACAGCTCAGAAATGCAACTCTCCAGGCCTGGGAATCTCCAGGCTCTGTGGAAAGGTCAAAGCCTGCTGTTGGAGGGTGCTCTCTCCTAACAGCGAAGAGGACAGCACGTGTGGACACACTCAGCTTCTGTGCCACTTAACTGTGCTGTACTCTGGCCTCCACCCTCGCTATTCCGCTGGATGGCTTTTGCAGGGGCTTCAATGACCTCTGCACTGTCCACTTGAACGACCTCCACCCTTTGGCACTCACAGCTGCTGACATCACTGACCTCCCTGGCTGCTCCTCTCAGTGTGTGGCTTCCTGCCACAACACCTCGACCCCGTGCACTGTGCCTTCTTCACTCTCATTCGTTCCACCAGTCTGCCTGCTCCCCATTGTTTGAGGGGGCTTCTCCCAGTTCATCCTCTGCAATCTTTTTTTTTTGAGTTGAAGTCTCCCTCTGTCGCCCAGACTGGAGGGCAGTGGCCACTCCCGGCCACCACAGCCTCGACCTGCTGGGCTCCGGCGATCCTTCCACCTCAGCCTTCCGTGTAGCCGGAATTACAGGTGCGCGCTACCACGCCCGGCTGATTTTTTGATTTATTGTAGAGATGAGGTCTCGCCAAGTTGCCCAGGCGGGTCTCGAACCCACCAGCTCAGGCAATCCACTCACCTCGGCCTCCCAAAGTGCGGGATTACAGGCTGAGCCACCGAGCCTGGCCTTTCCTCTACAATCTTTTCCTCCCATCTTACCTATGCATGCTCTGAGCCATTTTTCACTTCTTCCCTGTCTTCAGTTAAGGTTTCCCAAACATACACTTCCAAGCTTGGCCTCTCCCCGGCCTCCAGACGCCCGCCTCCTAGGCTAGAGGTTCATCTTCTTCATGCCCACTTCCCCACAGCCAGTTTCCTCCTATGCTTTTTTGGAGTGCTTAAATCCTTAAGAGACCTTATTAATTTTTGCCGTGTTTTTTTTTGCATTTAACAGTAAAAAAATCTACGCCCTACCCTTGGTACCTACTTATATATTTTACTATGTATTTCCAAACTTCCAATATTTTCTGCATGATAAACCTTATTTTATAAACTCGAGGACACTTTAAGAACTGTCTGGTCCTACTTTGAAAACCTTTTGAACTTTCCAAAATTTTACTAACCTTCATTTTGACCATATGCCATGAGGAAAACAAGAAAGAGAGAGAGGACACCACGTGGATGCAAGGAGATTTGACAGGGGTTTTGAGGCAACCTGGCTTGGAGTAACCAGGCTCAGCCTGGCTTTCCTTTCTTCCAGGCTCATCTCCCCTCGCTCCATACTCTGCGTTCAAAGCTGCCATGGGAGTGGAATAACTAAAGTGCCTTGACACTCCCAGAAACATCTGCACTTTCACCCTGCCTCTTCTGACATAGCGGCTCTTTCTCTGCCTGGCCTCCCTGCCATCACACACCAAGGCCCAGCTCTGCCTGTCTATGGAGCCTGCCATGATGTCCCCTCAGCTCTGTAGATCCCATCGCTCTCTGTCCTTCAGGCCACTGTTGTTCAAATCCCAATCACAGCCTTTAGCAGACTCTAATACAGCTTTTTGGACATGCTTCTGTTTTTCTTGTTAAGCATTTAGCTCCTGGAGGGCAGAGATGGGGTCAATTCACCCTCAGGACCTGGTAGCGACCATAGCATCCGAAGACGTGATTATGCAGTCAATTTACGCTGATTGCTGCATCTGTGAACAGTAACTCAAATCTTGACTGTGTGGTCATTGTCTCGTCTAGCCTTTCTGTAACAGCAAAGATAAGGGCCTGAGAGTGTAAGAGACTGGGTGATCGCGGATGGTTTAAGAAAAGTTACTCAATATTTGGAAACAGGAGAAAAGTGGACTGCATGCCCCTCAGTGCCATGTTAGAATACCACCTCCCCACCTAGTAAACAGGGGCACCTGGGGCCGGTTCAGTCTGCTTTTGTACAGCCTGCAAGCCGAGAATGGTTTTTACATTTTTAAATGGTTAACTTTTAAATGGTTATATAAGTCTAACCATCTTGCCTTTTGGCCTGCAACACCTTAAATATTGGCTATCTGACCCTTAAAAAAAAAGTATGCTGATGCCCAGAAGTCAGTAACTTTGTTTGATTCACTCTTTTTTTTTTTATTTGATTATTTTTTGGATCTATTCAGAGTTAATTGTAAGACTATATATCATATGATATCATTAAAAACAAAAGTGAATCATTCCAAGATCCACAAGGGTAAATAGATGCAAATCATAACTGCTGCAGTATATTGGCTAAAACATTTGTTGACACCAAGGCCATGGTGCCTTGATTCACTCTTTACTACTGATTATGGCTCAGACATTTTGTGTCTCCATAAAGTTAGACGTTAGCACAGACAAAATTGGTGACACAATGAATGCGTTTTCTGCTGTATGTTTACAAATCTTATTTCAGCATTCTCTTTTGTCCTCTGGCCAGACAAGAGCCAAGTTTCCATACCCTCTTTAAACCAACTTTGTCATCCTAAGGATTCCCTTATTAATAAGTTAAATAAAACTTTGAGCCGGGCTCGGTGGCTCAGCCTGTCATCCCCATGCTTTGGGAGGACGAGGTGAGTGGATTACTTGAGCCTGCGGGTTCAAGACCCACCCAGGCAACTTGGCGAGACCTCTTCTCTACAATAAAATCAAAAATTAACTGGGCATGGTGGCCCGCACCTGTAGTTCCAGCTCCTTGGAAGGCTGAGGCGGAAGGATCGCCAGAGCCCAGCAGGTCGAGGCTGTGGTGGCCGGGAGCGTGCCACTGCCCTCCAGTCTGGGTGACAGAGTGAGACTCCAACTCAAAAAAAAAACCACCAAAAAACCAAAAAAACTTTGGTATAGGCTTGTTATCCATTTGCAGGACAATCGTGGTTTCACATTTTGAGGGAGATTCTTTGATAAGGGTTGGGGGAGTAAGAGGCAGGTTGGGCTGTGGATTCTGGAGATGGAAGGACAGGGAAGGACGAGAGGGTAAGGCATCTAGTAGCTTGGTTTTGCTGTGCTTGGCCATCTGGACTGGGAAACGCCCTCTCTGTTTTCCAAGGTAGGTTCTCACCCAGACAAAGTCAAGCATTTATTCTTGACATATCTTTCCAGCTGCCACCCTCTCCCGCTCTAATGATCCTTTCTTTTAAATTCTTTTTCTTTCTTTTTATTTATTTATTTATTTATTTTTTATTATGAAGTTGTGGGGTACAGTTAAGGGTTAGGTATACAATTGCGTTTCATTCAGGCACCCTGTTAATATGGGATGTTTCCCCATTCCCAGACAGATATTTGCTACTGTTAATCCCATCTCCCTTCCCCCCCAAATTCTTTTTCAAGGAGAATTTCTGGCAGATGGGACCAGCTTCAGTGGGTTCAGGCACATTCTGGAAAGAAGAAAGCCTGAATCAGGGATGTTTCCTGCATTTGCTGATGTGACCTCCTGGTACCATAAGAGAGTTTGAGTGGCAGTATCCCGGGCCTCTCTTGCCCTGTGCTGGAGGATGGGCACTTGCTGTGTGTCGGCCCACATGCCACACCCGAGACCATACCAGCAGGAGCCCAGAGCTGTGTAAATGGGAATTGGAGACCTTATTCTCCAGGAAAGTAAAATAATTATCTTCATTCAGGGTCGGCACCATCAGTTGGTTGCACTGGCTGGTTGTACTCGGAGGATATTTTAATCAGCCCACCTGTCAGTCACCATGACAGCTTATACTCAAATACACCCGCTAAAGGAGAAAGTCTGGTTTGACGGACCATGCTGAAAAACTAGTAGGAAGATAGCTGTCATATTGCCAAGATAAAGAAAAAAAAAAGATTGAAAAATAATCTGCATATTTTCCCTTCATTTGTTTTAAAGCTTAGACACATGCTTAGAATAATTTTGTATGTATTTCCTCAGATTAAAATCGTACAACAATCCTGAAGCTAAAAACACGCTGCAGCAACTGTATAGCACCCCCGCCTTTTTTTTTTTGAACTAGAATCTCACTCCATTGCCCAGGCTGGAGCACTGTGGCATGCTCAAGTCCACCCCAGGGTCGACCTGCTGGACTCCAGAGAGCCTTCCGCCTCAGCCTTCCAAGTAGCCGGAACTATAGGTGTGCACTACCACGTCCGGCTAATTTTTGATTTATTGTAGAGACAGGTCTCACCAAGTTGCCCGGGCTGGTCTTGAACCTGCAGGTTTAGGCAATCCACTTGCCTCAGCCTCCCAAAATACTGGGATTATAGGCTGAGCACTGAGCCCGGCTTCCCCCCTATTTTTAAGAACAGTGTTTTCTATGGATTTTGCAGCAACTTGGATGGATTTGGAGTCAATCATACTGAGTGATCTATCACAAAAACAAAGAACAGAGTGCCATATGTTCTCACTCATAAGTGGACCTTGAATAATTATCATAATACTATAAGAAAGGGATTGGCAGGAGTGGGAAACTGCTAGGGGAGGGAGGGGCATACCTCATCAACAAGGGTACCTGCATGATCAGCGTTTGCATATCCAACCCTGAAGTGTACCCCACGTCTTTAAAATAAAAAAATTAAAAGTTAAAAAAAAATAATAGGCCAGGCTAGGTAGCTCAGCCTGTAATCCCAGCGCTTTGGGAGGTCTAGGCAAGTGGATTGCCTGAGCCCGTGGGTTGGAGACCTGCCTGGACAACTTGGTGAGACCTCATCTCTACAACAAATCAAAAATTAGTTGGGCGTGGTAGTACGCACCTGTAGTTCTGGCTACTTGGAAGACTGAGGTAAAAGGATGGCCGGAGCCCAGCAGGTCAAGGCTGTGGTGGCCAGGAGCGTGCCACTGCGCTCCAGTCTGGGCCACGGAATGAGACTCCAACTCAAAAAATAATAATAATAATAATAATAACAATAGTAAAGAAATTGACCTACTCAGTTTTGAGGCCATTTTCTGGGGAAATGGCAGTGCCCTGTTAGCATTTAGGAGGTCTTTGATTTCTTAGGGGGTCCACATGGCTTACTCAACCACTCCTGTTCGTGGTGAATACTCCTGGACTCAGTGCCTACCAGCATTCTGTCTTTCAAGAATCCTGTTTGCTGAGGCAAAGAGGTGATTTTCTTAAAGTTGCACCTGAGCCCTGCTCTGTCGGGAGCCTTCTGGTTTGTGTTTTGCCCAAGGCCTCTCTCCTCAGCCTTCATTGCTGGTCTACAGAGAGCCATGGCGGGTGTGTATGTGTGTGTGTGTGTGTGTGTGTGTGTGTGTGTGTGTGTGTGTGTATGTTGGAGATTCACTTCACTAATTCACAGCCAGTTAGGAAGCTTTGTTCTGAATCTGACCAGGAGGCAGCTTTGGCAGTGAAACCCGAGCCCTCTCCTCCCTGCACTCCAGAGAATAAAGATCTTCTTTCAATGGGTTAGAAAACAGAATTTTGAAACCGATGACCAAAAACGGTTCCCAGTTTGGGCATAGCTGGTTATAAGGGCGCACACACGGCTCCATTTATTATGGAAACGAACTTTCTATTGCATTGCTTTGGGCTAAGGTCCCTGTCTCTAAGAGTTTCCTGTGTCTCACTCTGCTTTAATCTGCAAGTGACAGCCGATCTGGCCTGTACAACTGGGAAGTGACCTTGTTTCCTTCTTTCTTTGGCGACGGTGGAGTGACACTCCAAGCCTGAATTTCGATCTGAAGATTCTTTTCCATCCCTTGGGATGCTGTCTGTTTCGCCCTGAGTTGTGGGATGAAGAAGCTATTCTGAGAGCTAACTGTCACTGAGAGGTTTCTTAGGTAGGAAACCTCCTCTCCCAGGTGTTTGCTGAGCACCGAGAAAGTTCTTTGCCTTGGACTTCTAGGAAATGTAAATTAGCTTGAATGTGGGTTACGTCAAAAAAAACATCTCTTAAGCACAGCAAAGGTTTTGATCTGAGGGGAAATTAAAACTCTCAAATTAGGAAGCAAACTGTGTGCTTGTTCATTGCTTTTTTTTTAAACTTGAATTTTCTTTATTTTTTTAAAATTGTGGGGTACAATTCAGGGTTAGGTATACAAATGTTCCTTTTGCAGGTACCCTTATTGACGAGGTGTGCCCCCCCTCTCCAGGTGGATATAGACTACTGTCAATCCCATCTCCCCTCCCCGCCCCACAGTTTCCCCGCTACTGTCAATCCTTTTTTATAGTATTATGGTAGTTGTTCAAGGTCCACTTATGAGTGAGAACACAGGGTACTCAGCTCTTTGTTTCTGTGAGAGAGCACTCAGTATCATAAACTCTAATTCACGATAACAAGAACATGGAACCAACCGTGCTGCCCATCAAAAGAGGACTGGATTAAAAAAAAATGTGGTACATATATATGATAGAATATTCTGCAGACATAAGGAAGAACAAAATCACGAACTTTGCATTGCTTTTTTTTTTTTGAGTTGGAGTCTCACTCTGTCGCCCAGACTGGAGTGCAGTGGCCGCTCCCGGCCACCACAGCCTCGTCTGCTGGGCTCCGGCGATCCTTCCGCCTCAGCCTTCCGAGTAGCCGGGATTACAGGCATGCGCTACCACGCCCAGCTGATATTTTGATTTATTGTAGGGATGAGGTCTCGCTGCCCAGGTGGGTCTCGAACCCGCGGGCTCAGGCAATCCACTCACCTCAGCCTCCCAAAGGCGCAGGATTACAGGCTGAGCCACAGAGTCCGGCTTCGCATTGCTTTTTTGATCTAAGAAAATTTTAGCCTGCATTTCTAAGGGCCCTATCTTTCCCAGGATGTGATCTGTAGCTGCTGAAAGGTGGTTTTTATCAAGTGTGATTTTAGTGAGATTTTCGTGGCCTAAAGATTGAGCAGCATGCTTCAAAACAAAAGAAATGAACCGAAAATTTCTGGGCTGGGTTCTTTTACCTGGTTCAACGTCGAGGGAGTAGCTGTCTATTTCCAGATCAAGTTGCTGGGCTGCTGCAAAACGGAAGTCCTCCAAGATCCCGTGCACGGCCTTGGTGAGGTTGTAGGGGACCGACTTGGCAAACTTCATCTTGCTGTTCACAATCACACTCCCATTTCTGAAGTTGAGTATCTCAAGTTGCTTAAATCCTGTGAGATTGGAGCGTAGATACGGAACCAGCTGCAAGCGAGAGAAGGTTTATTCTTACTGTATTTCAGTTCTCAGTGCTGTTTCATGTATACTCACTTTCAAGTTGGAGTCCCACTCTGTCGCCCAGGCTGGAGTGCAGTGGCACGCTCACGGCCACCGCAGCCTCGACCTGCTGGGCTCCGGCAATCCTTCCGCCTCCGCCTTCCAAGTAGCTGGAACTACAGGCGCGTGGCACCACACCTGGCTAATTTTTTTGACTTATTGTAGAGCCAAGGACTTACCAAGTTGCCCAGGCTGGGCTTGAACCCCTGGGCTCAGGCAATCCTCTCGCCTTGGCCTCCCAAAGTGCTGGGATTATAGGCGTGAGCCACTGCGCCTGGCCTGTTTCAGGTTTTAAGTGTGACGAGACCACCACGACTTCATGTCTATTTGCAGTGATTAGGGTTCATATTTCCACCTCTCTATCTGTGTATTGAGATGGATGGGCTGTGATTTCTTCATGATGATTTGCTAGAACGGGTGATTTATAAAACTCCAAACCAATGCTATTAGCCGAACTGGAATAATGCCAGTTCAGCTACTTAAAAACACTCAAGTAGATAAAAAAATGTTCCCAACTGGGCCCAGGAGCAGACTGACCTACGTCTGGTGTAAGTTGGACATCTGTTTGGAGGAAACCATTTGAAAAGACCTGTTGAAATAAACAACAAGCTGAAATGTCACTGTGTCTGGTCTATTCGGTAAATATTTCATGGTCAACACCGATGTGGTGCCGCGAAAATAGCAGGAAGCTGGCAGTCAGGAGGCTCGAGTGTCAGTCCCGGAACTGCCCCTAACTAGCTGTGTGACCCTCATCGAGCTACCTGGCCACTGTATTGTACCTCAGTGCCCCTGGGGACCCCTTTCCCAACGATGCTTCAATCATCTCAAGAGCGTGCCCAGGGCATCATGCCTCAGGCGTCCACCCCTGCCCCTCCTGAGCCCAGGCTGACATTCAGATTGTTTTTCAGAAATGTTTGCAACTCAGGACATCTTTCTTGGTCTTGGCCTTGACCGTGAGTCCCTCACTCATGAGCTGCTGTCCTGCGAATACAGCACAGAGATGCAGGAGGCAGCCACCCGGCTCCACCGGACCTGATTTCCCTTTGCCTCTGTCCCCCATGCCACCAGAATGGTGACTCTGGACTCAACCCACATGCTGGGACCTCCCGTCACATGGTGATGGTGAAAATAAGATGAAATGTTACACAAAGCGAGGAACCTTTTTTCAGGTGCCTCCCCGATCTCTCCTACTGTTGCAGGAAGACAGAGAGGCCATGACACCGAGGCTATTTTAGGAAGTAGCAGTTTTATTAGCACCGGTGCGACTCAGCGGGCTAACGCTCCCAGGCTGAGCACCCTGGGGAAGGAGGAGAGGGGTCTTTTACCTTAGTTTGGGTAAGGGAGGGGGTCGGGTTGAGTGACTATACATTTTCTTTGGAATTTACAAGGTTGTACTCAGAACAAATGGTCTCTCTCCAGGATATGCACAGCAAGCAGGGGTTGTAAACTGGTAATTCATAAAGAGAGGATTTGGGTTAAGGTTGTGAATTGGTCACTCTCTTGCATCTCCAGGAAAGCCATCTTTGGCTATTTGGTTTTCTCAGGCAAAACCTGTCTAGCAGGTTTTCAGAGCTTGCAGATTGATCTTTAAAAGGAATACTTTTAACTGTTATCAGCCCCTCTCTGTCACATTACTTCCTTCAACTGTTCTCTTTCTTCGTGTTGGGACATTGCTTTGGTCTAGGGGGGTGATTCCCTGCTTTACCCACTGTAAAGGGGCAGATGGCTAGCTGCCCCTTCTTCCAAATCAATTCTCCTCTTCTTCATAGGAACCAGGCAGCCTTACTGGAGACCACATTTTCCAGCCTGTTTTGCAGCAAGCCGTGGCCATTGATTGGTTCCCACCGATGAATATGAATGGAAGTGACATGGGTGACTTTGGTGGCACAGGCTTACAAGGAGACTGCCTTCCCAACTCCCTCTCTTTTTGCTTCTCACACGTGGAAACAGGGCTGTGCCAATGACGCAGCTTTGATCATGCAAATGAGGAAACACCTTGGGGTAGGCAAAGCCACATGATGGAAGAAATGTGGGTCCCCAAATGAGTTGGAGAGCAGGGCTGTCCCACTTGTCAGGTGGAAGAGAAATAAGCTTGTGTCTAAGTGAAGTCACTGCATTCTTGATCTCTTCACGGTGGCAGCTTGGTGTGATTTCCTAATCAGTATACCATGGTAGGCTCCCTGGGACTTTGTACCTGGACATCCATTCTCCTTGTTGTGGGGGTTGGGTCTGGGGGATGTCACAGAAATAGTCTTTTTTATTATTATTTTTATTATTTTAAAGATGTGGGCTGGGCTCGGTGGCTCAGCCTGTAATCCCAGCGCTTTGGGAGGCCGAGGTGAGTGGATTGCCTGAGCCCGCGGGTTCGAGACCCTCCTGGGCAACTTGGTGAGACCTCATCTCCACAATAAATAAAAAATTAGCCGGGCATGGTAGCGTGCACACGTGCCTGTAGTTCTAGCTCCTTGGAAGGCTAAGGCGGAAGGATCTCCGGAGTCCAGCAGGTCAAGACTGCGGTAGCTGGGCATGTGCCACTGCACTCCAGTCTGGGTGATGGAGTGAGACTCCAACTCAAAAAAAAAAGATGTGGGGGAGAAAGTCTTACTTTACAGCAAATGTTTGCTTGAGGAATAGCGTTTTACATGGATTTTGATTTGCGTAATGACTTAACTTAGATGAAGCATATACATTTTTTTCCTGTAATTGTCAGAAATTCTGCACTCTGTGTGAGATGCATTGTAGGGTTTAATTGACCACAACTGTAGACATATGGCATGGTTCTGTATTTCTTATTGTACATGTAGAAACAAACTAAACATGTGATTTTGGGGGTGATCTATTCTCAAACATCATTGTGGTCTTCTCACTTTCTTTGTTAGGAACCAGGATAAGCCACATCGTGATGTTTTAGGTTTAGAAGAACTTAGGGGAACTGAAAGAGGGGCTTTTACTCCTGAACCCTCAGCCTCATTTGTGCCAGGCTGTTTGAGCTCTGTACCTTTTGGTCAGATAGATGTAACCGAGAAAAAAGATGTTCATTTATAACCATTCTGGATTTCCAGTTGAGCACCTGAGTGGTTGGGGGTTATTTCCAGATAAACTAAGTTAGGGAGGTGACTGTACAAATATTTTAAGAATAAATTTGTCCCTATGAGTCTGGGTGACTGGCAGCGTCTTCCCTGCTTGACTGCCACAAATCCCACCTCCCTAATTGGACCCAATCCCGCCTCAAAACCCCAGCTTTGTCATGTCTTCAGCTGTCTCAGAGGCTTGGCTCTTCTGACCTGCATTGCTTAAGTTGGCCAATGATTATACTGTGGAAAAAATCACAGAAAGGAAGGAAAAGAGACAGAGACCGGGACTCATAAGCAGTGCCCACTTACCAGCTCTGTGAATTGTTGCTCCAGAGCTTGGTATTCCAGAGAGCTCTTGTTGAACAGGTCATCAGAGAAATGCATGTTGGCCACACGCAGGCTGAAGAACACCACCAGCTCTCGGCCCTTGATGGCAGTGGTCATGGTGCTAGTGGTGAGGTACTGTAAAGCTGGGACAGGTGTGGAATCCTCCAGAAAATGTTCCGAGGTAGAGATGTACCCAGGGAGTCCTGGTGCACCAGACAGGGCAGGAATGGTGGACAGATCCGTCTCTTGGATGCCTGCTCTCAACCGGCTGTCATCTGAAGATGTAGGCGGGGCCACTTGGACGATGGCAGGATAATCAGTGGTGGGGATGGCCAGCCCTGGGCCAAGTACCGTCTGGCCTACGGACACGATGTCTGTAGCGCTTTGATCAGTCAACGAGAAGATGCTCGATGCAGTTGAGAAAGGCAGTGTTTCCAACAGGGTGGAAGAGGCCACAGCAGGTGGAGACCAGGAGATGTCTGTGGACAAAGCACGGTTTCATGATAGAGATGGATTTTGTCATGTCCAAGGATTCCCCAAAGAATAGAAAATGAAAGTCAAAGTGAGGCTAAGTTTTTAAAAAAATACATAGAATTTTTATGGATCGTTTCAAACAACCTGAGAATTGGGTACAGGAAGGACAGGCAACCCTGTGTGTCAACCTAGGGGAGTCCCTGATTCCATTTGCTCAAGGCCCAATAGTTCTGGATGTATGTAACTAAGAGAGAATCAGTTAACTGGAATTTCTGGAATGACTGCTTAGCCAGACACAGCATACCTTGGGGCCAGGCAGTACTGACTGACAGTCTGCAACTGGTACCCAACCATAGCTAGCCCTGGAATAGGCTTAACTTTCTCAGCCTTACCTGGAATTCCCAGACAAACAGCTGTACAGTTTTGGTCCAGACATTTTATTCACTTGCAAGCCTGCATTTCATGCCGTTGAGTCTGTGGGATTCCAGTGGTCACACTGTGGTTGTTTTACTACTTGAAATTTAAATGACGCTTTTCCAAATTTGGGTACTTGGAATAACTTGTCCATTTGCAAAAAATGCTACTGGGAGTGTAAAGGTGTGGGTGACACATAATTTGAGTGTTATATTGACCCTACAACTTGCTAAGTATTAAATAATATTTAAAACCTTTACTGCTGTTAGGGTGCTATACCCTGATAATTTCTACCACCACTTTGCATTGCTTTCTTGGGTAAGGACATATTGAACTACTGAAGTTCGTTTCTTTTTTGGTACAAAGTTAAAATCCACAAGTACTTATAAAGGAAGAAAGGGGTTATGTGAAACTTTCAAGTAAAGAGACTGATGGATTATTAAAATAGTCCAATAAAATCCAGAGCCACGGATGATACTTAAGATATTAGGGGAACAAGACAGGTAGCTTCTGTGATTACTTCAGAGGCGTTCTGGTAAATACGTGAGAAAGTGCTGTTGAAACCCAAATGTTAAACATGATGAATGGACTGCCTGGATGCAGATATAATCTCTGGACGCTCAGTCAGCTAATTTACTGCAGTAAAAGCACCAACACCAAAACTCCAAGCAATAAACAGCTCTGAAAGTTGGAATCATATTAGTTTTATTACTCTCATAAAATAAAACCTGTCTGTTGGTGAGTTATGCCCAGATTTCAGAGAAGCATTCTTTTTTCTCTCACCTAGGAGGGGCACCTAGGTGTGTCTACCCATAATTCACTTAACTGTGAGAAATAATATTTCTTACCATCCAAGATATCCCTGGGTATACACTTAAAGTTTTATTCAGATCCCTGTGGCTCTGGGCTGAATGTCCGTGTTCGGGCAAAATGTTGTGCCCTAACCCCAACTTAAGGGTGTTAGGAGGTGGGGCCCTTGGAGGGGGGATCAGGTCATGAATATGATTGTGATTAGTGCCCTCTCTTCATGCCATGTGAGGAGACAGCAAGAGGGCATCTGTCTGCAAACCAGGGGGCGCACCCTTGTCAGGCATCAAATCTGCCAGCACCTTGGTCTTGGACTTCCTGGCCATAAGAACCGTGAGAAATAAATTTCTGCTGTTTAAGCCACCCTGTCTGTGATATTTTGTTATGGCAGCCTGAGTTGACAAACACATCCATGGAAGGATCTGGGGTGATAAATTGAAATGTTTTTGAGCTTATGTTTCTATGATGTGAGCTCTGTGCACCTTCAGATGATAAGGACTGGGAAGACCCAAGGCGGGAAGCACAATGACAAATGTCTTCATTCTGTTCCCGGGTCAGCATTTCATTACTCACACTATTCTTACCATAGAGACTTTAAACTTCTTAAAATAGGCTGCTGTATTGTCATCAATCAATAAAAATTAATTTCTGACTGCTTCCTTTTATGATATCTTAATATAAATCCTTCACATTCACACACACACACAAAAAAACCCTAAGTTATTTCATTGATGAAACAGTAAGGTTGCTTGACAAAATATAGTATTTTATTCACTGGAACATACTTTTACAAGAATTATTTTTTGTTTATCTGACATTTAAATTCAACTGGACATCTTGTATTTTTCTTTGCTGAATCTAGCAGTCCTATTTAAATATGATTTAAAAGGAGTCCTACTTTCTTTTGGCTTCAGAGTAAAGCAACTAAGCTATAATTAATTCTTTTAGGGAAAAAAAATCATAGCCAAAACTTATCAGTGTATTTGAGGCCAGGCTCAGTGGCTCAGCCTGTCATTCCAGCACTTTGGATTGCCTGAGCCTGTGGGTCCGAGACCTGCCCGGGCAACTTGACGAGACCTCGTCTCTACAATAAATTAAAAAATTAGCCAGGTGTGGTATCGCATGCCTGTAGTTCCAGCTACTTTCAAGGCCAAGGTGGAAGGATTGTCAGAGCCCAGCAGGTCGAGGCTGCGGTGGCCAGGAGTGTGCCACTGCACTCCAGACTGGGTGGCAGAGTGAGACTCCAACTCAAAAAAATAAAATAAAATAAAAAATAAAAAAATAAAAGTGTATTTGAAATCATTATGCTTTTATCTGATTCTTAGACATTAGAAATTAGACATAGTGGTAACACAGACCATTCCAACGTTAAATTTTTTACACGACGGTAGGAAAGACAAACTGTCAAAGCCAAGGCCATTCATTTCATCATGAACTATGCAAAATAAAAAGACTTAAAGTAACTGTTACCCTGGCATGTGGGAGTTCCTGTGAAGGCATGGGGTGTGTGCATGCATGGCTGGGGCATGAGTTACAGATCCAACTGCTGGTCGCAGAGTAAATGGGCTGTTTTGGTACATTCTAGGCAGGAGTGCTGTCTGAAGGCGAGGACACAGATGAAACGGTGAGAACCGAGTGGTTGCTTCTCCGTGTTAGAAATATCAAAAAAGAAGAGTTCCATTGTGGCAGCATGAGGCATATGCTGAAATATATTTCTTGTTGATTGAGTGAATAAACACAGAAATATGTAGCTGGTTCAGGATTAGCAGTTGGCCTCATGGCAATCACCTGGAATAACTCCCACTAGCCCAGGGCAGTTAAGGAGTTGATAGCAGTTAAAAGTATTTCCTTTTGAAAGGCAAGTTGTAACTTTAAAGACCCACCAGGCCCTGCGCAGGTTTTGTTTAAGAAAGGCCAAATGGCTGGGCTCGGTGGCTCAGCCTGTAATCCCGCGCCTTTGGGAGGCTGAGGTGAGTGGATTGCCTGAGACCGCGGGTTCAAGACCTGCCTGGGCAACTTGGCAAGACCTCTTCTCTACAATAAATCAAAAAATTAGCTGGGTGTGGTAGCGCGTGCCTGTAATTCTGGTTACTTGGAAGACTGAGGCAGAAGGATCGCCGGAGCCCAGCAGTTCGAGGCTGAGGTGGCTGGGAGCGGCCACTACACTCCAGTATGGGCGACAGAGTGAGACTCCAATGCAAAAAAAAAAAAAGAAAGGCCAAATGGCCCAGAGACTGGCTATTTCATGGAAATTGAGAAGAGTCTAATCTAAAACCCCCCTTCTGAAGTTGACGGTTTACAAACCTGCAGTTCCTGGAAAACATTTGTTCTTTGAAAAATCTGATTTTGCTGAGTACAACCTTGTAAGATTCCAAAGGAAGTATGTAATCACTCAACATGACCCCCGTCCCTTACCTAAACGAGGGTATAAGACCCCACATCTCCTGTTCTGGGGCGTTCGATCTGGACGCATTAGTTCCATTGAGCCCGCTGTGCTAGCCAGCATAATAAAGTGCCACTTCCTGTAATAGTCTCGGTGTCACAATCTCTCTATTTTTCCTGCTACACCATAATTTCCTTTAGGTCGTCAAGTGGTATGACTACTGCATTCTTAGCTTCCTAAGGAACAAACCTATTTTTATTTCCCATAGTAAGAAAATTATTATCTTATTTTCTGGCACATTATAGAGATAGAAAATGTTTACTACTCATTCATTCACACACAGATATTGATAGCTTGCTATATGCCTGGCATTGTTCCAGGTACTGGGGTGTATCAGTAAACAAAGTTTCTGGTCATAAGACACTTACCGTGAACACAATTCTACACTGTCGGTCAAGTGTTAGCATGGCTAAAAGCATTTGCAAGCACACAAAGTCTCAAGATATTTCTCCTGAGAACCCTTTATTTGGGTATGTTTGCCCTGAAATAAAGGAATAAACCAATAAAAAGATAAGTAAGTGGAATACGAAAAAAAGTTAGGGAAATCTCCAGGAAGTTTGTGAAGGGGTGTCTCAGATAGAAGGTACCCCAGGTGTAAAAGGCAAGCAGTTAAGTTTGGTTTCATCTCAAGAGACAAGCATATGGAGTACTTGTATCACCAAGTTGTCTGCCATTGTACCAGATATTTAAAAATTTGATTGCTGGCTTTATAAAAGTCTAATTGACAGATAAAAATTGTTCACCCAATTTTTTTAAAACCTGATTTAAAGGAGGATTTGCTCTATACAACAGGATAAACCCAGAGGAGGGATCAGAGAATTCAAACCTGGAGAAAGGCCAAGGAAATCCCAAGGATAACAGCAAAAGGAAGCCCAAGTGACAACTATTCAAAAGTCCTAGAGAGCAGCTGTCTAGAAATAAAGAGAAAGAGGCATCCCCAAATTGGAACTAAGATACCCGATGAGGAAAATTATCCTGAAAATTGCAAAGCGAAGTTTGGGATGAGTTAGCATCAAGCACAAAAAAATGAAGCAAATGAAAAAAATAAATAAAACACACACTAACTCCAGAAAAACAGAAAGGAAACAGAATAGATAGATCACCTGTGGATATTTGATTTGAACATTAAAGATCAATTAATAGCCATCACAATATATTGGGAGGATTGGGGGGAAAAGAGGAAATAGTATTGTAAGAAACTTAAATCTTTTACCTACAATAACAGAAAGTCAATAAGTGATATATGAAACTGATGGCTCAAAAATGCATCTTATTTAAAAACAAGAGGAATAGTAAATGCCGGAAGAAAGAGCTGAGTTAAAGGGGCTGTTTTTGGCGAGGCGGGCTACACAGTGAGGAGGTGTGAGATAGCAAAATGCCATATTGGTCAAGAACACTTTAATGTGCTTCAACTTGTAAAAAATTAGCTTTTTATTTTGAGATCACTGTAGAATCACATGCAGTTCTAAGAAATAACCCAGAGAGTGACACCTATGAAAACTGCAGAATAAGAAACTCCAAAAGTCTGTCCTTCCATGAAAACAACAGAAAGCTGGTGAAAATTGTCAGTACTGATTTTTTGGAAATGAGCCAAAAGCTTGCAGCAACCAAAGACATGCTTAATTAAGAACAATCAGCTGAATCCTGTTAAGAATAGTGACCTTTGTGGCATTTTTAGCTCACCCTGTTGTTATCCCTCACTCCTGAGCTCAGTAGTAGCCTTAAAAATAACAGCACTCATTCCCACTGCCAGTGCCCCAGGGAGCAGAATGAACCTCATTCACAAAGAATTTTAATTGTTTGTTTTGACCTGTCTCATGGCTCCCTAGAAGACCAACTCAAAGGACTTGCCTTTATCTTTTCTAACTAGAAACTCTCCTAGCTAAAGTGGCTGCCTGGGGGAGTCTGTCAAAAACACACAGGCAAATGCACTAATTGCTGCTGTGTGAGGCAATGGATAGCATCTGGGTAAACAATAGACTTAACAAAAACTTGGGAGGAGAGGCTGGGGAATGAGAGGCTTTGGGGGAACAAGCACTTTCAAAAGCTCTGACATATTCCTGGGAACCTAGAAGGCCACCCATGTGCCCAGGGCTATACACATGCTGAGAAAGAACTGGAGAAAGACCTAGACTCTCATTCCTGACTGACCTTCAGATTGCCACAAAAGCAGGAAGTGAGGGCTAATGTGAAGTGGCCATTTTATTGTTATGCAGTTTCTTTTTGGGATGATGGAAGCTTTCTGGAATTAGACAGTGGCAAGGCTTTTACAACTATCTATATTTAGTGAATATACTAAAAACCACGAAATTACCTGCTTAAAAATGATTAACATGGTAAATTTTGTTACGTGAATTTTCTCTCAATGAAGAAAAAATAAGACAGAGAGATCCTGTGAACCTTTACCCAGTTTCCCCAAATGATAGCAGCTTGCAAAACTATAGTATAATGTCAACCAGTATGCTGACATTGATGATCTAGATGGAGACCATTTTCTTCCTCTCAAGGATTCTCTCATGCTGCCCTTTTAGGGTCACCCCACTTCTCTCCCACGTCACCCCCCCCAACATCTGGTAAACACTCATCTTTTCTATTTCTATAATTTTGTCATTTCAAGAGTGTTGCATGAAAGAATAACACAGTACGTAACTTTTGTGAGTGGATTTTTTAACTCAGCATAATCCTCTGGAGATTCGTGCAAATTGTTGTGTACATCAATAATTTATTCCTTTTTATTGCTGAGTAGTGTTGCATTATATGGCTGTACCACAGATGGTTTCACCATTACCTCTTGATGGACATCTGGGTTGTTTCTAGTTTTTGGCTATTGTGTATAAAGTTGCTATAAATATTCATGTACAGGTTTTTATGTGAATGCAAGTTTTTTTTCCTATGATAAATGACCAGGAGGGTAATAGCTTGCCTGGCAGTTGCCTATTTAATTTTTGGAAAAACTGTCAACTGTTTCACAGAGGGGCTGTACCATTTGACATTTCCACCCGCAACATCTAAGTGATCCAGAATCTCTGAGTTCTCCGGCATTTTGGTGGTGTCACTACTTTTTATTTTAGCTATTCTGTTTGATGTAATGATATCTCATTGTGGTTTTAATTTTCACTTCCCAAATAAATAATGACTTGAACAACTTTTCATGTTCTTATATGCCATCTGCACATCATATCTGATAAACCGTTCCTTCTTGTCTTTTGCTCAATTCCTAATTGGGTTTTTTAAACGGTTAGTTTTAAGAGTTGTTTCTATCTTCTGGATTCTTGTTCTTTGTCAGATATGTGATTTGCCAGTATTCCCTCTGGTCTGTATATTTTCTTCTCATTCTCTGAATGGTGTCCTTTGCAGAACCATTATTTTATTCAAGTACTTTTTTCAGTCTAGGATATATGAGGCAAAGAGAAAACTCTGAAAAGTCACTATCAAGTCATATCTGAGGTCCTTAGGTCCCTAGACCATCTGCCTTCTTTCCTCTATTTTTCAGAGTCTTTTCATGTTTGTTTATGTGATGTCCAGGGTGTTTGGCTGCACTGAGCAGGTAGAAAAGTACATTTATTCCATCTTCTTAGAGGTGGAAATCTATCTGACTTTTGAATTGGTGTCCTTATTTTATTTATTAAAAAAATAATAGGCTTACCCTGTAATCAGTGGCTTAGCCTGTAATCCCACGCTTTGGGAGGCCGAGGTGAGTGGATTACCTGAGCCCACGGGTTCAAGACCCGCCTGGGCAACTCAGCAAGACCTCATCTCTACAATAAATAAAAAAGTTAGCTGGGTGTGGTAGCACGTGCCTGTAGTTCCAGCTACTTGGAAAGCTGAGGCGAAAGGATGACCAGAGTCCAGCAGGTCGAGGCTGTGGTGGCCGGGAGCGGGCCACTGCACTCCAGTCTGGGGACAGAGTGAGACTTCAACTCAAAATAATAATAATAATAATAATAATAATAATAAAAAAAATGCACTATGATTTGAACGTCTCCTCTAAAACTCATATTGAAATTTAATTGACATCATGGTGGCATTAAGAGATGGGACAATTAAGAGCTGGTCAGGCCCAGGCTTGGTGGCTCAGCCTGTAATCCCACGCTTTGGGAAGCCAAGGTGAGTGAATTCCCTGAGCCCACGGGTTCGAGACCCGCCTGGGCAAAGTGGTGAGACCTCATCTCTACAATAAATAAAAAAAATTAGCCGGGCATGGTGGCACATGGCTGTAGTTCCAGCTACTTGGAAGGCTGAGGTGGAAGGATCGCTGGAGCCCAGTGGGTCAAGGCTGCGGTGGCCAGGAGTGGCCACTGCACTCCAGTCTAGGTGACTGAGTGAGACTCCAACTCAAAAAAAAAAAAAAAGCTGGTCAGGCCATGAGGACTCTTTCCCCATGGATGGATTAATGCATCAGCTTAGGAGCTAGTTGTTAAAAAGTCAGCTTGATCCTCTCTTGTCCTTCTACCATCTGCCATGAGTTGGTACAGCATGAAGACACTCACCAGATGTGGGATCTTGGACTTCCCATCCTTCAGGACTGTAAGAAATTTACTGTCTCTGTAAGTTACTTGGTCTGTCATATTCTGTCATAGGAACATGGGGCAGTCTAAGACAATTTGACTGAAGAGGGTCAGGCCGATACTGACAGGCTTGAGGAGATCATTAAAAATTTATATGAAAAAAATCAGAAACAGAGCATAGAAGAGACGACAAGTGTAGAAGAAAAACAAGAGAGCAAACATCTATACAATTTGTGCTCTTAACTAAAAGAACAGAACAAATGAACTAGAAAGTGTTCTGAAACCTATGACAGAAGAAAACAATTTCTGATATATTACCACAAACTTAAATTTAGACGTCCAAAGGATATCATGAAAAGACTCAAAATGAAATTAGCCACGGCAAGTTACCCCTTGCTATGGTCTGGATGTTTGTATCTCCCCAAAATTCATGTGTTAAAATCCTGGCCCCCCCCATAACAGTATTAGGTGGTGGGGCCTTTTGGGTGTAATTAGATAATGAGGATGATGCCCTTATGATTGGGATTAATGCTGTTATAAGAGACTCCAGAGAGCGAGCTAACCAGTCCCTTCTACCACGTGAGGATACCATGAAAAGGTGCTGTCTATGAGAAATGGGTTCTGATACACCTGAATCTGTCAGCTCTTCGATCTTAGACATCCCAAGGGCCAGAACTCTGGGAGATAAACCTCTGTTGTGTATAAGTTATCCAGTGTAAGATATTTTCTTATAGCAGCCCAAATGGACTGTCTTTCTGTCTCAAGAAAGAAAAGTATTGAATCTTAAAGACGGAAAGAAAGCAAACTCAAAACACAACATGTGAGTATCTAGTTTGAAAAAAGAAGCTACATAGAAGTGACCAAAAAACAAAAAACAAAAAATCCTGATGGTGTTAGCTGATCACATAGCTGAAGACAGTGGAGCAAGGCTGTGTGTGAAGGAAAGTGATTCAAGAATTGGATGTGTATCAAATTGTCCCTAACATTCAAAAGTTTCAGGCAATAAGTAGATGACCTTCCATGAGCTACAGAACAATGAAACAATTATGCCAACAATTACCCGAGGAAATATCCCCCCAACTAAGAGATAAATCAAAACAGAGAACTCAGGAACAGAGAGGCTGTGGTGGAAGGTTTGAGGGCGAGACCGCAATCCATTTAAGTTGAAAATCTGTCTAAGAAGCTGTGAACTTTGTTGTTGTTGTTGTTGTAGAACCAGTTCTAAATTTTAAAAACCTTGACAATGGTAAATTATCAAATGGTAATTACCAAAACTTAAGGTGTGGGGGTGTATAGATGGGTGGTTCTGATAATTTTATCCTTCTTAGTGTTATGTCAAAAATTCTCTAGTGTTGAAATGTAGAATTCTGTAGTGTAAATGATAATGGCACCGAATTAATATTTTAGATAGCCTTTAATCTTAACCTAAATTTAGGAATCTTCTAAGAATAAATATTTGATGACATAAGGAAATATTTATCTGAAATTCAGCAATTTCTTGAGTATCATCTCGGTTTCTTTTTTCCCTGTTAAAGTCAAGTAAAATTAAATGTAGTAAATTTTAATAGAACAGCAACATAGGCAAATTCTATTTTTGTAAAAGTACTTATATTCATCCTTTTGCCTTTTTATACGTTAAATGTCTCTATCTTTTTAGATCAAGAAATATCTGGAATGATATATATACTTTATTTATTTCTGAGTACCAAAATTTTAGAATCACTATTTTACCCTTTTGAGGTAGTGATCATATATAATATTTTTTAAAAGCTTATTATGTAGTCACTCAATAAATTAAGCCTTTCTCACCAATATTATTTAAGATTTTTCCCCTCCCATCTATGTTCATCGCAGCATTATTCACAATAGCCAAGAGAGAAAGATCATTCTCAGCAGATGAATGAATAAAGAAAACATGGTATATACACACTATGGAATACTAATCAGCTTAGCAAAAGAAGGAATTTTCACATGGGTGAAACTGGAGGATATTATAAGTGAAATAAGCCAGACACGAAAAGACAAACATCGCACAATCTCATTTATATGTGGATCTGAAAAGCCAAACTCATACCAGTCAACAGTAGAATGGTGGTTACCAGGGGCTGGGGGTGGGGACTTGGGGAGATATTGGTCAAAGGATATAGCATTTCACTTAGCAAAGAGGAATAAGTTCAAGAGGTTTGTTGTACAGCATAGCTACTACAGTTAATAACAAGGTATTGTAGTTTGAAAATTGATAGGAGAGCAGATTTTGAGAGTTCTCACCAGCAAAAATGGCATGTGAGGTAATGCCTATGTTAATTAGTTGGACTGAGTCTTTCAAAAACTGAGATGGTGTTACTTCTCCCACCTTGCTCTCCAGGGTTAGATGTTCTAGAGGCAGTTAGCTGTCATGATGTGAGTTGTGACAGCCCTGGGAAGAGCCACTGTGGGGAAGGGTTATAGCCTTCTTCTAGCCATCTTGCCAGCTATGTGAGTAAGTCACCCTGGAGGTAGATCCATTAGACCCTGTCAAATCTTTTTTTTTTTTTTTTTTTTATAAAGATGTGAGGTACAATTCAGAGTTAGGTATACAAACATCGATTATGCAGTACCCTTGTTGATGAGGTGGGCCTCTCCCTCCCCTGGCAGTTTCCCTCAAACTGCCAATCCCATCCCCCCTCCCCTGACAGTTTCCCACTACTGCCAATCCCTTGCTTATAGTGTTATAACTGTTCAAGTTCTGCTCATGAGTGAGAACATACGGTACTCTGTTCTTGGTTTCTGTGATAGATCACTGAGTATGATCAACTCCAAATCCATCCAAGTTTCTGAGAAGTTCATATGTTTGTCCTTCTTTATGGCTGCATAATATTCCATTGTGTATATGGACCACATTTTTTTTTTTATCCAGTCCAGCTTTGATGGGCAACATGATTGGTTCCATGCTTTTGCTATTGTAAATAGAGCTGAAACAAATATACGTGTGCAAGTATCTTTTTTGTAGACTGATTTGAGTTCCTCTGAGTATATTCCCAATGGGAGGATTGCTGGATCATATGGAAGGTCTATTTCTAGTTCTTTCAGAAATTGCAACACTGTCTTCCAGAAAGGTTGCACTAGTTTGCATTCCCACTAACAGTGTAGAAGCATTATTGTTTCTCCAGCATCTGTTGTTGTTTGTTTTATGAATGATGGCCATTCTTACTGGGGTGGGGTGGTATCTTAATGTGGTTTTGATTTGCATTTCTCTGATGATGAGTGAGACTGAGCACTTTTTCATGTGTCTGTTGGCTACCCATATATCTTCTGACCCTGTCAAATCTTAAGCATGCTGTGCCCTTGGTTAACATCTTGACTGCAACCTCATGAGAGACTCTAAGCCAGAACCACCTACCTAAGTCATGCCTAGATTTCTGACCTATAGAATATGAGACAGATAATAAATGCTTATTGTTGCTTTAAGCCACTATGTTTTGGGATCATTTTATATGCAACAGTAGATAACCAATACACATAGAATCCCTTAAAGACCTTGTCATTACAGGATTTTGAATCTGCCAGCCTCTGACTCTGGTTTTCATGAGAATCTCATAAAGATTCTAGCTTTGGTTTAGAAAAGTTACTGTAAAACCTATCTTTATTTTATACAGATGCATCACAATTTACATAAAATATGCCAAAGTGAATGTTTTATGGGTGTTCTGATCTTTTTTTTTTTTTATTTTTTTTTATTTTTGAGTTGGAGTCTCACTCTGTCACCCAGACTGGAGTG